>NC_092257.1:12943251-13083251 GCF_036320965.1 Panulirus ornatus
AAAAAAGAAGAAAAAGATGACCCATTCTTTGGCGACGATGGTTGAAGATATACGCCGGGTTACGCAAACCTATTGCGCATTATTCTTTCTTTATTCTTAAATCACATATACGCAAGGTTATTGATCACATCCGATTTCTATCGAGCACTTCCAACATATGGGCAGTTGTGACAACCGAAGGTGTTATGTTCCGGTGTAGTGGTTATAAAGTGTTGCTGACCATGAATCACCCGTGGGAGTTCCTCCCCCTTGCATCAAATACCGGGAAGGCCAGTTGGATCACAGCCGTCCCAGCTGTTCATCCCTCCCCTCGCCGGGAGGGGGGGAGGAGGGGGGGTGGCGCTCGATTAATGGTACGTGGCCCCGGCTGGGATACAGATATGCATGATAAATGCTTTTATGTCTGTAATATGTTTCTTACTTTGAGAGACGTGATGATGTGTGGCCTGTTTTGTTATATAGAAATTGTTAGAACTGGTGAATTAATCCACTGTGTTAGAGAACTACTCTAAACTGGTTAGATATGGTTTCCTCTGTTAGGGAACCTTTGTTAGACGTGATAAAGTGCAATGCTCTGTTAGGGAACCTTTGTTAGACGTGATAAAGTGCCCTGCTCTGTTAGGGAACCTTTGTTAGACGTGATAAAGTGCTCTGCTCTGTTAGGGAACCTTTGTTAGACGTGATAAAGTGCTCTGCTCTGTTAGGGAACCTTTGTTAGACGTGATAAAGTGCTCTGCTCTGTTAGGGAACCTCTGTGAGTGAAGGGGTTCTCCTCTGTTAAAGGATCCATGTTAGAAATGATAAAGAAGTATGCTGCTTTGTTAGAGTGGTCTTGAGGGTGTCGTATTTCGAAAGCTGGCCATGTTGTCAAGCGCGTTCACGCCTGTGCACAAATGTGACAGGCGTCCAGCTCCGGGCGCGTTCACACCTGTGCACAAATGTGACAGGTGTCCAGCTCCGGGCGCGTTCACACCCACAGCCACAGCACCTCACCCCTACTGTTTCAGACTTCTGTTGTTGTCGTCATTTTTTATTTTTCCCCCCGCAACCCCCTCCTCCCTCCCTCGCTGTTTCTCCAAGCCCGCGTTTAACTTACCCGTTTGATCTTCATGTCATTAATTGTTCTTCGTCGTTAATGGCATGACCTTCTCTCTCTCTCTCTCTCTCTCTCTCTCTCTCTCTCTCTCTCTCTCTCTCTCTCTCTCTCTCTCTCTCTCTCTCTCTCTCTGTGGCCTGTCACTGAACTATCTCATATTATTGACTAAGGTTCAGTGGGGTCGGTCGGGGGGGTTCGCCTACTCGCACCCAAATCGATACAAAGGTTCATGTTGGTAATAATTCCTTACACCAGCCAGCCAGCCAGCCAGCCAGCCAGCCTGTCTGCCAGACTGGCTGGCTGGCTGGCTGGCTGGTTGGGTGGTTGGTCTTCTGACTGACTGAGTGACTAGCTGTCTGGTTGGCTGGTTGGTCTTCTGACTGACTGAGTGACTAGCTGTCTGTTTGGCTGGTTGGTTGGGTGAGTAGCTTGGCTGCCTCTACTTTTGCCGATAACCAGAGTCCACTGTTCTGTATCCGCTGTAACTCCCACCCACTGCATGTACCCTCTGTAATCCCCACCTTCTTTCACCTCCACCCATTTGGATTTCCGCCCATTACCACCCCGAGTCCCCAGACGCCACCAACATCACCTGGTTGTCCACTTTCTAAAAGATGTCTTAAACTGTGAAGCATTCAGTCTTTGGTTCACCTCTCCTGCTTATTGAGTTAGTTAACCTGCCTTAACTGAGGCACTGTATCCGATGGTCCTCCAATAGATAAACTTGTTTTAAAGTTTAACATCTGGTCCTTCTGTTCTCTGTTCATCCTATGTACTCTCCTCCAGCAGATAACTTCGTCATAGACCATCAGGTCTTCTGTTATCTGTCCTTCCCATGTACTGTCCTCCAGCATATAAAGTCGTCATAGACCATCAGGTCTTCTGTTATCTGTCCTTCCCATGTACTGTCCTCCAGTAGATAACCTCGTCATAGACCATCAGGTCTTGTGTTATCTGTCCTTCCCATGTACTGTCCTCCAGCAGATAACCTCGTCATAGACCATCAAGTCTTCTGTTATCTGTCCTTCCCATGTACTGTCCTCCAGCAGATAACCTCGTCATAGAACATCAGGTCTTCTGTTATCTGTCCTTTCCATGTACTGTCCTCCAGTGGATAACCTCGTCATAGACCATCAGGTCTTCTGTTATCTGTCCTTTCCATGCACTGTCCTCCAGCAGATAACCTCGTCATAGACCATCAGGTCTTGTGTTCTCAACCTTTCCAATGTACTCACACGTAAAACCAGTGACCTCGTTTTTGGCCCGAGGCATCACAGTGACCTCCAATTATCCCCTAATGTCATTTTTTTTGCGTTGAATAGAAGGCTTTTAAGGTATAATTACGAGTAAATGAAAGCTCTTAACTTGTCATATCTGCCAAATTGAGACGTTGCAGGGTGCCATTACTCTTATCTCTGGTGCCTTAGCAAAATCCAACCTTCTTTCCTTAATACTTACCAGACGAACTCACTCTTTTTTTTTTTTTTTTTCCACACTGACGGTACAGCGGAATGAGACGGTTCGTTCCACAGAAGTAGTATCTTCACTCACACACTGTTTTGTCTATACATGTTTCACGGGTTCGTTCTTCGTGTGTGAGTCTCATAAGTCTAAGGTCTTCTTGTGGTCTAAATCTCCCCAGAAGGGACCCTGTATATGTAACAGTAACACATGCCATGCAAACAGGTTCTCTGGCGAGAAATCATTGCTCAGAACACAACTGGAATCATTGTGACTTTGTCAATTAACGAATACGTTGTTCCCTTATACAGATCATCTTCATGCGATATTCGTTCCATTCTAACCTTTGAATAAGGTTCTTTTTTCTCAGCTTTTGTGATCTACAGACACACACTAACAGTAGCTGCATAATGAAGATGAATAGCTTTATTGTTCGACGAGACATTGATGATTCCTTTGTATCAGAAGGAAGGGAATCCGACTCTATACATACTGTTCTGAGGGAAGGATTGAAACATACTTATAAGGGATCAAGTATTTAGGAATGCAGGGATCAACATCACTTGAGCTTATCAAAATTGTTAACGCAGGGGGCGCCATAGTTATCACATATCTTTTTCGAGCATATTTCCATTCACATTCCTTTCTTCTTTATCAAAACTATTGGTCTTGAAGGCGTCATAGTTCACTGCTATGGAACCCAGGACACTGATTGGCGTAGTATTAACTGCACATATCTCTAAACTTAATACCATGATAACAGCAGGTCTTCCAAAGGACGTTCTCTGCTCCAGAAAAATTCAACAAGTGGGTCTTTGTGTATGTGTGTGTGTGTGTGTGTGTGTGTGTGTGTGTGTGTGTATGTGTGTGTGTGTGTGTGTGTGTGTGTGTGTGTGTGTGTGTGTGTGTGTGTGTGTGTGTTCGACGATCTCTTGCCTCGCGTTTCTCTAAGTTCCTCACAGAAATAACGTTTTGCCACACAAATTCAACTTCACGTTATAAAACCCAAGTATTGTAATGATGGAAGGAAGAAAATCGTAATATTATTCTCCCTGTTGTTGTCAATGATAAGATATGGGAAATACCATGTACATATTTCACAAATTTCTCTTGATTTCACTGAAAAAACCCCCCAGCATTTTTGGGGGCGTCTAGGTTGCCTGAATGATGTTATCAGCTTGAACAAAGAGACCAACAGCTTAATCAAAGAGATCATCAACTTAAAGACATCTTAAGCTTAGTCAAGGAGACCACCAGCTTAATCAGAGAAACCATCAGCTAAATCAAAGAGTTCGTAAGCTTAATCAGAGATATACGAGTCACTTGAACGAAATCATGCTTAGCTTTTCAAACCGAAAATCAATGTTTACCGTGAAGACGACAGAGCTTAAGTCTCCCCCTTGATCTCCACACGCGCTGATGTGCCCTATCACCTAGCAAGATGTAGTCACATGATTATCCCATCAATGTATTTCTTCAATTATCTTCAATGAATGGATTTAATTCATCTGTGATCTCAGATTCGTTCATAAAGAAAACAACAACCACTAGTTTAAGAGTTCGCTGTTTTATAATCATCTATTGTTTTTGATTCCCCATCGAGACAAAAGAATACATGGGGTTTAAGAACTCATTGGTTTAGGTACTCAATGATTTAGAGTAGTGTTTGATCCCATGTGCTCTTGTGTCTGAGAGCTTATTCGTCTGGAAGACCACCTGTGTCAGAGGCAGTGGGGGAAAGCGATATAAAACCACCCCCTCGTCTGAGAGATCATTAATCAAAGACCCTACTGGTCTAACAGGCCATCATTACCATACTGGTGCCTTGATATGAGAGCCATTGGATGAGAGAGAAAGTTTTTCTTTGAGGATTCATTCTTCTTATTGTCTCTTTAACGTATCAGAAATGAATTAATGGTCATAACCCGTTGGTTTATAACGTCATTTATGAATCATTGCATGAGAGTGAGAGAGAGATGGTTCGTGCACGAATTAATTGGTCTTCTCGACCATTAGTTGTAGGAGACCATTGGTCTGTGGGGCCCCTAGTTCAAGGGACCACTGAATTTCGGTGTTCCTTCGTCCTTCCCGAAGGGGCCCTGGAGAATTGAGGATTGGGTAACTGGTTAGTTGGGTTAACTGGCTAATTGGATGATTGGTTAGCTTGGTTATTGGGTGCTTGGTTAGCTGACTTGGTTGATTGGGTGGCTGGTCGGTTCACTGGGTGACTGGCTGATCAGATACAAGGCTACCTGGCTGGCTGGCTGGTTGGCTGGCTGGCTGGCTGGCTGGTTGGTTGACTGGCTGGCTGGCTGGCTGGTTGGTTGGTTGACTGACTGGCTGGCTACTCAAGTGCTTGGCTGACTGGCCGGCTGATCAACCGGTTGGCTGAGTGACCGGCTGATCAACCGGTTGGCTGAGTGACCGGCTGATCAACCGGTTGGCTGAGTGACCGGCTGATCAACCGGTTGGCTGAGTGACCGGCTGGGCAGTAAGGGGCCGTGGTTGATGCCGGACGAGCCAGACTGGGGTTACCAGCACTGACAAAGAAAATCAATAATGGAGAGAGAGAGAGAGAGAGAGAGAGAGAGAGAGAGAGAGAGAGAGAGAGAGAGAGAGAGAGAGAGAGAGAGAGAGAGAGATTTATAATTGCTAATCACTGTGTTGAGGAAGGAAGGCAGTGTGGGGACTAACCCATTGTCGCTTTGCTTTAACCACGCTTTCTTACAATCTTTCTTTTCCTCTCTCTCTCTCTCTCTCTCTCTCTCTCTCTCTCTCTCTCTCTCTCTCTCTCTCTCTCTCTCTCTCTCTCTCTCGTAGTCCCTGCTCACTGTTAGCTTTCTCAGTACCTGAGTTATATTTCTAGTTACGTTCCTTTGTTTGCGCTAATGCTCTAGTTTCTTTGTAGCGTCCTTTCTTAGTTGTCCCATTGTTTCATAAAGTTATCTTTAATTGCTATTTATCCTCATTTTGTGTCCATTTTAATTCTTCGTTCTCTTCGCTCCTTTGTTAATGATTTATAACAAAGTTATGTATAGTGAACTGGCTTAATGTTGTGTCTGGGTTCACCTTTTCGTTAAAGTTGTTACGTTAGCGAGGCATTCGTCTTGTGTTCGTCACGTTAATCTTTCATTAATCCATATTAATCATTGTTAGATACATTATTCATTTTAATCCTACCCGATATCATTCACAAGCAGCAACAACTTCTATTCAATGAATGGATTTGTTGATGAAATTCTTAAAGGAACGTTCGTATGACTCGATTATGTGAAGCGGGAAATCTATGAAGTTTATGTGGTGTTACCGGACACCACCTGCTCAACCCTGAGAGTACACTCTCACTGAAGACCTTCTCACTCCAGAGAAGTCCATCCTTTACCTGCTACTGGAAGCAGCCCAGCCATGGAGCTGTAGCAACTCCTGGAAAGTGAGTACTGGAGTAAACTCCTGGACCCCTTCCAGGAAGGGGGGGGGGGGCCATGGGTAATTATAGATAAGTAAAAGTTAATTTGGTGGAACATAACCGCCCTGGTCTGGCCAAATGAAAGGTGATTAGCAAAGATGTGCTAATTAGAGACCATAGAATGATTGTTAGCGATAAAGAGAATGAGGAGGGGGTCGTTTGTTGAGGTTAACTACTCAACTGGGACTTTCAATTGTTCGCTGAGATTATCAGTTGAAAGTATTATCAAACGATCATTCAGTATACTCAGTATGTGATCAGAGACTGTCAAGAGGGAGTAATCAAGAGATTATACACTATGATTAACTGACCAGTGTTGAATTTCTAGAATTCATTGAGAATGATCAAAGGGTTGTTGTGGATTAATACAGCTAGCGATTATCTTAGCGTCATTAGAAATGATTAACGTGTAGAGAAAATTATCAAGTGAATGTAATGAGTGTCTATCGGGTAAAAGATTATTTTTATCATAAAGGCTATCTAAATGTCAAATAAGAATTATCAAGTGCCTACCAGGATTATATAATGGTCAAAAAAGAGGTTATGTTTAGTTGTATGAATTATCTAGTGGATCTAATGGTCGGAAAAGAATAGAATTATCAAAGGCTAGCTTGTGCTGGGGATTATCATCTGTGTTTATCAGTTCTTTATACAAAAATCTTAAGTAAACATGAGAAACTAATTAGTGAGAATTTATTGATTGTCATGGGTCATTAATCATCATCTTTTACATGACGGGGATAACTGGGTACGAACAGATTACAGATTATTAGATTGCAGATTATTAAATTAATGCGAGTTACCAAAACGAACCAGAAAAGAATGATCTAAGTGATAGTATAGAGGTTATCAAGTTTTCGTTAGTGTGTAGTGACTGGGCAATAGGAATTATCAGTACTCAAGATAATCTCAGAGGAATTTAACAAGTGGCAGATTATCAGAGATTATGAGCGGATCAGCAGCTCATCTGATGAAGGAAGTAGATATGGGTCTGTGTTGAAACGTATGAAGCATTGAGTCTAGATAGGACTGATGGAGTGAAATGAATGAAGGCGTCAAAAAGGGTGAGTGATTGTTAGCTTTTATGCATCAGGTGTCGAGAGAGAAAAGGAGAATGAAGTTGGGAAACGAGGTAATTAAGCGATTGGGCGTGTTAACTGTGTTGATTTGAGGGTTATAGTGGAAGACATAGAGTTTCTAGTATACATAGGTGAGTAGGGGATGAGGTTCAACGAGTATTACTGTATATGTGCGTGTCGAATGGGATGTAGAGGAGAGGATGTTTGATGAAAACGTGTTGAGAATGGACGGCTCGTGCAATGTTTGGTCACATGTTGGTGGACGGGAGTGTAGGTGTTCATGGTGGGTTTAGATGAAAGATTAGGAAATGATGAGATCCATGAGAAGGAAGAAGTGTAAGGGAGTGAGCGTGGTAATGAGGTGTGTGTGTGTGTGTGTGTGGAGATTACCAAGAGAGACAAAGTGGTAGACGGTGGCGTGGAAGTGGAAGAAGCGGAGTGGAAGTTCCACACGGGAAGTCTTGTTTCAACGTCCGGGTGAAGTGTGGTTGGTGCAGGTGGAGGTCAGGATGATGAAATATGAGGGACGTGAATAAGCGATGGAATAAGAAAATCGACTCGCTAGTGAGAGAGAACAGGGGGAGGGGGTGTATGGATGTGGGATGGAGGGAGGGAGGGAGGGAGGGAACGCGCCTGAAGAGGTTCATGAGACTGTGAAGGTCAGAAGATGGGTACGAAAACCTGAAAAAAAAGGGGGTCAACAAAAAGAAAATGGGGATGAGAGGCTATCAGTGAACTCTAAAAAAGGATGAGAAAAAGCGTGTCTTTGAAAGGCGATAAAAAAAATGGTGTGAGGAGACCAAGAGAACGAATAGAGGCGACAGTTTTGGAGAGGAGACGGTGAGACGGAGGAAAGTGTTCACCAACAAGGAGGATGTGACGAGCGGATGAAGTGGGGTCATGAATGTCTTGGATGAGGCGAAGTGCGGCAAGGCGGAGTGATTGGATGGGATAACAGTCGAGTTCCTCAATGAAGTGGATGACGGTGCTGCTGATTGGATGGGATAACAGTCGAGTTCCTCAATGAAGTGGATGACGGTGCTGCTGATTGGCTTGTGTCAAGATGTTCAACGCTTCTACGACCCCGTCGTTAATCTCCCATCGTTTGGATCTTGTAATAATTCGTTTGTTCAAGGACGTCTGTGTCTGTATGTTAATCTGTGTTCTCCAGCATCTGTGTTGTGTAGGTACTGAGTCCTTACAACCTAACCTAACCTAACCTAACCTAACCTAACCTATCCTAACCTAACCTAACCTAACCTAACCTAAACTAACCTAAACTAACCTAACCTAACCTAACCTAACCTAACCCAACCTAACCTAACCTAACCTAACCTAAACTAACCTAAACTAACCTAACCTAACCTAACCTATCCTAACCTAACCTAACCTAACCTAACCTAAACTAACCTAAACTAACCTAACCTAACCTAACCTAACCTAACCCAACCTAACCTAACCTAACCTAACCTAACCTAACCTAACCTTACCTAAGTTCTGTATACCACGCGAACGGTGGAGCTTAGCACCTGTCTCTGGGGGCATGACACCTGTTAAGGGAGCTCTCACTGGGGGCGTGGCACCTGTCTGGGGAGCCTAGGGGGGCGGGGGCGTGGCATCTATCTGAGGAGTACTAGGGGTGGGTGTCTCCTGACTGGGGACGCCCTAAAGAGGCGTGGCATCTGTCTAGAGGGCGGCCCCTAGGGAGGCGTGGCACCTGTCTAGAGGGCGGCCCCTAGGGAGGCGTGGCACCTGTCCAGGGAACAACCCTTACACCGTGTGTGTGTGTGTGTGTGTGTGTGTGTGTGTGTGTGTGTGTGTACCTTCCCTGCTTGGCAATGAACAATCGATACCTGCATTACATCAAATAAATACTCCATACTCCCTCCTCCTCCTTCTTCTCTCTCTCTCTCTCTCTCTCTCTCTCTCTCTCTCTCTCTCTCTCTCTCTCTCTCTCTCTCTCTCTCTCTCTCTCTCTCTCTCCCGGAGCTAATGCTTGTGCAAGCATTCACCAGTGATAAACATTCCTGGAGCCAAGCCGCGTCCTGGTGACTGGAGTGGAGTGGTCGTCCACATTAGCATAGTTTGCACCTACCGTAATAGTTCCCCTCCTCCTCCTCCTCCTCCTCCTCCTCCTCCTCCTCCTCCTCCTCCTCCTCCTCCTCCTCCTCCTCCTGTATACTAACCCCCCGCCCCCCCGACACTCATTAGTACGTCCTACCCCTCGTTTTCATCGTGTGTGTTATTTCTCTCTCTCTCTCTCTCTCTCTCTCTCTCTCTCTCTCTCTCTCTCTCTCTCTCTCTCTCTCTCTCTCTCTCTCTCTCTCACTCACAGTAGTGACCAGGGGGTGGGCGGGCAGACCAGACCAGACCATCTTGACCCTGGAAGAGCCACGGACAGAAAACGTCCGCTGGGAGTGATCAGACACGCCTGGAATGCTGCTCACCACCGCTGCTGTTGTTGTCCTCCACGTGTTTGATAAGCGAGGCTCTACGCCGCCCCCCCCTGCTCATACATACACCACAATTATCCAACAATCATGAGGCAGAAAAGGTATTTTCGGAGCCGCTGCCTCTCTCTCTCTCTCTCTCTCTCTCTCTCTCTCTCTCTCTCCCTCTCTCTCTCTCTCTCTCTCTCACCCGTGGCCCCCTTTTTCGTGCAAATTGTGACGAACGCCGTATGGCAACATCCACCTGTGAGACGCTGTTGCTACATGGTATATGTATATATGTATGTATATATACATATATAGTTATATATGTAGAGTCTGGATGTCCCATATAGCAACAGTGGCTAAGAACGTGCTGTTATTTAGGTTTAAATAAAGGGGAAAAGAAAATAGATATAGAATATAGCTATATGGCAACATTACGGTCTCTCTCTCTCTCTCTCTCTCTCTCTCTCTCTCTCTCTCTCTCTCTCTCTCTCTCTCTCTCTCTCTCCAGTGTTGCCATATGGAGCGCCCAGTTTCTCCTGCCTTGAATGACCTTTCCTCGCTATACACAACGCTGAAATCATGTTAATTTGTTCATGAATTTCTGTGCATTTTCCCGGACCCAGCGAGTGTGCTCATGTGGGAAGGGGGGGGGGGGTTTGAAAGGGGTGTTGGGGGGTTGGGGTGGGGTGCACCACACACCCACCCCCTTCTCTCATGAGGACTTCGTTTTGATAATATCCAAGCGATTAAATTTCTTTAAATGAATGATGGATTAATTTATACATAGGCATAGCAATATGTTATCATATAACTTTTTTTTTTGTGTTCATTCTTAGAATCGAATGTTTTTCTTGTTTCTTTACGTTGGATGAAGATACTGATGGTATGTCTATGTGTAGTTGCATGTGTAGGTCTATGTGTAGGTGTAGGTCTATGTGTAGGTCTATGTGTGTGTGTGTATGTGTAGGTGTATGTGTGTGTGTGTATGTGTAGGTGTAGGTGTAGGCGTAGGTGTATGTGTATGTGTAGGTGTATGTGTAGTTGTATGTGTATGTGAGTACACATAGCCCCTAGCACAATCATATGTACTCACAAACATATATTGCCCCTCTCCACTATACGGGCGTAAAAAAGAGGGAATATTATTATGGACACAACACAGACTTGATCTATTTCTTTGGCAACATGAAGTGGTAAATGGAGGGTAGGCAAGCAGAAACCAGGGCGCTGCGGTGGAAGATGAGGGAAACGAAGTTTGTAACCAGGAACCAAGGCGCTGCCAGGGGTGGAAGGTGAGGGGGAAACGGAGTCGGATGGCCAAGAACCAAGACGCTGTGAGGGATGGAAGCTGAAATTTACAGCGAAGGAATCGGGACGTTGAGACAGAGGGAGGAGTGGTTCAATCACGGAGACAGAGCAGACATTGAGCCAAGCCTCCAACATATTCCTTTAAGTTTTGCTCACGACGCCTCCAGAAATACGAAGAACTAATAGAGAAGATCTAGAAGAGGGAGACAACAAAGATGGTGCCAGGATCTTAAAGAGACAGGGATTACAAGAGACGTACAACACCATGAATTCACTCCTCCACCATGGAAGAAAGAAAAGTGAGGGATGACTTGATACTCACAAACTTTAAAGACTTTAACTCATCTTAGGAGGATGAGGAAGTACAAGAGCTAGATGCCATTGCATGAAATCAAGCATTAAACTCGTTAGAGCGGAAGGATGTAAAGCAACACCGTTGCTGCTGCAGGGTAATGCTGGAGCCTTGGTTAATGAAAGCTAGGCAATGAGACCATGAGTGTTGACAGCATACGAAGAGAAGGAAAAAAGATTGCAAACTTGTATGATGATGGGGGACGTTCAAGACTGAGAGGCGTGCGGCCCGTGATCCCCTACCAGTGTAGAACTCCCTCCTCGTGCAGTGCAAATAGGTAATAACACAGACACAGACACAGACATACACACACACACACACACACACACACACACACACACACACACACACACACACACACACCCTGGTGCCTCAGCATAAAATGCATAGTAACAGAGTGCTATGCATGCAAGTGTAGAGTTAGTACCTCCCCCAAGCCTTGAACCTGTCACTAACCAACATTTATTAAGCAACTCACACATACGACCTGACTTAATTTGCATATCACCTACACGCAAAGAAGACTTCCTTGTGTGTGTGTGTGTGTGTGTGTGTGTGTGTGTGTGTGTGGTTGACACCATGTGCAGCTTACAAAATCCTGAGGTCATTTACCCTTAATGAACCTGCTAATTACTCTGTTCTCGCCAGTCTATCAACTTAAGATGGCTCTGACGTGAAGACAAATGAAATACTAAAATGAATTCATTACGGTACGAGATGGACACACCCAACACATCTGCCACAATTCAAGACTTAGAGAAAAATTATCAATTAAATCATATCAGAAAGATTAAACCCCATGTAAATTATTTATGAATTCAACCCCCTAACAACCTTGTTCACAATTCAAACCATTAGAAGCAGTTGACAAGATGAAAACCCCCGAGTATACAGTTTGCAAATAGTCTACCAAGTGTCACAAGGGTAGACTCGCTTCTCTCGTAGATCCAATACACCGGGTCTTCTACTCAATCGAGCGTCCACATGCACTTCACAGCCATTGCACTGCAACGAACTATAATTTCACTGTAACAGTGAAGACGTTGCTGGCCCGGCACAGTGACCATTAGTACTTAGATGCATGTACTACCTACCCCACCCCCCCGCCCCATTCACCTCCCCCTCCCTCTCCCTCCCTCCCTCCCTTCTTCCTGTCGTGTGCACAAAGAACACTCTACTGAGGTATGATGCATGTGCTCGAATTGTTCATCGATGTTCTTGGGGGAGGGGTTGAACAGCCTCATTCACGGTAGTCCTGGAGCTTCGATGGATGAGGGGGAGGAGGAGGAGAAGTGGTGTTGTGTCCTGCTGGACTGGATTATACGATTTGTGTGAGGGATTCGTACATACGATTCACGTGAGGGATTCGTATACACGATTCGTGTGAGGGATTCGTATATACGATTCGTGTGAGGGATTCGTATATACGATTCGTGTGAGGGATTCGTACATACGATTCATGTGAGGGATTCGTATATACGAGTCGGGTGAAAGACGTGTATAAAAGATTCGTGTTATTCGTAAGGAAAAGATTTGTATACACGATCCTTGAGAAAAGGTTTGTATATATGATTTGTCAGAAAGACCGAAAAATGCGATACGTAAGAAAATGTTATATTATATATGTGTAGATATACCCTAGCCTGAGCTAGGTACTTAGGGATGGATGAACAGCTGGATTGACTGTGGACCGACTACCATATCCAGGATTCGAACCTATACGCTCGACCCTGAGCGCCCCGTGAATGCGTCACGGTCTGGAACGCTAACCGATACGCCTTTATGCGTAAGAAATATCTATATGTATACGAGTCGTACGAACGAAAATTACAGAGAGAATCTTACCCAATAATCTGTCCATATCATAGAGTTTATGCATCTTGGGGAAAGAAAGATAATCATAGATTTGCGTGAGTGGGAAATATGAATCAAATGAGCACTTGTAGGAAAGCGTAACTGTGGGTAAGATCTATATAATTCATATGATCAATACGACTAAAATAATCATTGAGATGAGTAATATGAGTGATTCATGTATGTGATCTAGTGATTCATCTTGCCAGCTGTAATACCGACCTTGGGAAGGGAAAAGATATGCTCCTGTGGACTGAATATAAAAACGGGTTGGGTAACGGAAGTACTGTTGAAGGAGGAAGCAACAGAATAACAGAGGATGGATCAGTGTTTGTAGTGAGGTGACTTAATGTTGGCAGTGATCTAGTATACTGTTGCTGGTGCCATGGTGTAATGTTGTGTACTGTCCACGTTTAGCGTAATGTTGGCAAGAAATCTCATGTAATGTTGGCAATGATCTATCGTTATACTAGAAGGAGAATTTAGTGGTGGAAGGACATGTTAACAGCCACAGGTGGTCCAGTCTACATACAGAAATGTTGTCTGGGCAGTGAACTACGAGAGGTGTAGTTGACACAACCAGTACAAGATGTATGTGTATACCTCGTAGATGACTGATCATATGATGAAGGCTGACTTCAAAGCCACTTTGAAATGAATGTGGCAAAAGAGAGAGTGGTTATGGAAGAGGGGGAAGGGGCAGCCTTTCCAAGAACAGATAATAAAGGTTAATGGCAATCCATAAATGAAGGCAGAAGAATGCTTTTGAAATCAGCGTCGGTGATAGCAGAAGAATTAGTATAGATAACGTGTTAGTTGAAGGGCTACGAGAGACAATGGTGATCATGGATGTAGGATAATGTTCGCTGTAGAATATTTCCTTCATCCCTTTTTTCTATTTTTACTTGAACTAAAATTTTACATTACTTTAACTTTAATTTCACTCTATTTTGGTATTAGCCGTAGTAGTAGCAGTAGTAGTAGGAATAATAGTAATAGTAGTAGTAGTAGTAATGATAGTAGTAGTGATAGTTGTAGTAGTAGAAGTAGTAGTAGTAGGATTAGTAGTAAAAGTAGTAGTAGTAATAGTATTAGTGGTAGTAGCAGTAGTAGTACAAAGAGTAATAGTAATATTAGTAGTAGTAGTAATAGTAGTAGTAGTAGTAGTAGTAGTAGTAGTAGTAGTAGTAGTAGTAATTGTGGTCAATTCAACAATCAGACAATAAATCCCAGAAGTACAAGGTCAAGGCTACTACTCATAGTGGGATGCTGAAGCGGCCATCACTGTGCATCTGTGTACATAAGAAACATAACACTACAGTAAAACAGAAGTTAAGAACTTGAACACGCGGATGGCAAACCTAAAAAAACTAACACGTGGACGCGCGTGCGTTCTCAAAACCTTGACGTAAACAACCAGGGTGTCAGGACAGATCATCCGACAGACGAACTTACGACAGTTCCTCTTAAACACTTACACCAACGTTCCTTATTATCTATTACGTTGTCAACATTAAGATATGCATGAAATGTAAGAGGACAAAGGGAACTAGATGGGTCGTTTAAATCCCTAACAATTGCCAACCGTCGTAGTGCAATAACCAGCTCCGTCAGACACCTGCGTCAGTTGTGGGAAAACTGTTGTCTTCTTCTGGTTGCCGAAAGGAATTCGAACAGGTTGTACACACACACACACACACACACACACACACACACACACACACACATATATATATATATATATATATATATATATATATATATATATATATATATATATATATATATATATATATATATATATATCAGAACTGGGCCGAATGAGATTCCAACCCACACATCTGCCAGTTTCTCTAAATACAGGTTGAGGTCATTAAGGATATTGAGCGTCTTGTGTGTGGGTGGGGGCGGGCCAGCGGCTTGGCGAACGCAGAAGTAGCATCCCTTAGTGTGATGAGGAAGGGAACACCCACACCACAGTAACACTCGAAAGAGAAAAATAAAAGATATGAGGCTTAGGAAACCCCCACAAATGATATATAAAAAGATATATTTCTAAGCTATTTCATATCATTATTTCTATCTATCTATCTTATCTATCTATCCATCTATCATTCTATCTATCTATATTATATATCAGGTTTTTCTTGGATGTCTTTCCAACCTCCTCAAGCCTTGGCCTCGACCGCCACATCAGCCGTGCTGGAGTACATATTCAATGCCATATCCACGAGAAGTGTTTCGTTCCCCAGTTTCTGAGAATATATTTCTCAGGAACTGGGCACGAAACACTTCTCGTTTTTGGTGTAACACAGAACAGCAAACCTCGGAGTGTTTCGTCCTCGATTTCTGGGAAAATATTTTCGAATCCAATGACTTCGTTACTTGCATTCGTCTCGTTAATAGTATACCATCTTGTATAAGTTATATGAACTGTTATCAGAAGTCTGTATATAACCTTTCCATCGTCTTAAGACCTTGCATCTGTTCCAGGCCAATGTTTACTAACTTTAAAATCGTTCGTGATAAGATAAGATCTTGAGCTGTATCTATGATGAAGTGTACGACGTAGACTTGTTATCATAGGAAACCATAGAGCTATCTCTCTGGATCTTTTATGAAGAGAACTAGAATATTGAGAGGTGTTTTTTGGTACTCATGATGTCATTGACTGACTACACCAAGCGAGGGATAAACACAAAAGCTCTCCGTGAAGTACCTGGGTTAGGTTATCTCCCTTTCCTGCAGTCCTCACCTCTCAACACTGTAATTGTGCACACACACACACACACACACACACACACACACACACACACACACATACATGATCCCTCCCCATCAGCGGATTAGGAGTACCGGGTTCGTGGGGAGTCAGTGAAGCAGCTTCGAAATAATTTGTTTCACTCGAACTTCGGTTCGTATCTGAGGTCTCCCCTTTACCATGCTGGGGATCTCGAGATTTTCCAATCGTCTTGGATGCAGCAGGTCCTCCTTCTTCAGAAAGCCATCGAGTCTTTGAGGGCCTTTCGAACCTTGCTGTACACCTCTTCCCTCCGTTCCTGGGGTCCAGAGACCCTCACATGTTGCAGTGATCTGAGAATCTCACTTTCTGTACACAGATATTATTGTGCGAATCGCGTCCCTCGACTTTGCTCAACTCTCCCTCAGTCTGACGAGATGGGTAGGGGGCTACTGTGCCTCCACCACTCAGGGATGCCTAGGGTCGTTCTGTGGGTGGTAACGACCCAACCACACGACCTCGACAACTGCTGAGCTGTTCCCTATCCCCAGGCCTCTGCAGACAGTATATATATATATATATATATATATATATATATAATATATATATATATATATATATATATATATATATATATATATATATATATATATATATATATGAATATATAAAGGCAAAAGCGATGATTACGTTCCCTCTTGGTTTCCTTGCCATGAACTCCATTCACGTTCGTCATCCACGTCCATATACACCACACAAAAGAACGTACTGTGAGTGTCCCTGTAATGTGAAGTGTCTCCCCGTCTTAATTACGGGTCATTGACCGTACGTACCTTGAGTGTCTCTATAATCTGAAGTGTACAAAAATCTTCCCTTCGTAATCACCGCCTCCTCACGGGGCATACGACCAACGTTCTACTGAGGTATCCGGATTTGATCCGTCTTGATGTATCCCATCCGTTTCCTCAACACAGCCTCGCATGTCGGGATGGTTCATGATTCGTGTCCAGATGTGTTGTGTGCTGGAATCAACTGGTGACCCCCTTTGGAGCCTACCTGGAGCCCATCAATAGAATTTCTATCACTCCAGTAGCCACCAGGAGCCCATTAGGGGTCCTCTCGTCACTCCAGTGGCCACCTTAGCCCATCAAATGACCTGTGGTCTCTTCAGTAGGTCTCCTGTTCCTTTCCAACTCTTTAGCCCATTTTCTATCTCCTCTGAGGCTTTTGTACGAGTCTGGGAGTCATCGGAAACAAAGAAAGAAAAATAGTGTGGACGAGAGAGAAAGTTCCACTTCGAACCAGCGAGATCGAGTGAGTGTAACGTTGGCCATCTTATCTAAATCTATATCTATCTCTATATCTATATCTATATCTATCAAAATATTGATCATGGAATGGTTTATGTGTGGTTTCATGCAGTCCCCCAGATTAGAATGGCCTTTAGTTACATATGTTAAAGGAATGATTCCAAATGCCGGCGGGGAGGGGGGGGGGGCTAATTCCCCCCCCCCCAGTTTTCTGGAAGGATTATTCAAAGACGTTACGATCAACAGAGCCTAAGTGAAACTGGGAAGACTCGTTTCCAAACTATCGTATTCCTTATCTTGTTCACTTTCAAATTATTTTTTGTATCATTTCCAATTATGTAATAACATACCATCAGCGATCCTCATGATAGATGTGATAATGTATACTTTTTATAGGATATATTGATATATAGATCACACATGGTTGACATACCATTTGCCAAGGAAATTCATAATGTTATAGACAGCGGCCACTGTGGGAGTCTGACGTAAAGAAACTCTTTTTCTATTTTTAATATGTTGGTTCCAGGACACGGTCTCTCAGACCCAACGTCTCCATGTAATGTGGGTCTGAACACAATTCAAAGGTGCTGTGTGTGTGTGTGTGTGTGTGTGTGTGTGTGTGTGTGTGTGTGTGTGTGTGTGTGTGTGTGTGCTAAAGTCTAACAGGCTTTTCTTTTTTTAATATTCTTGTGTGTGTGTGTGTGTGTGTGTGTGTGTGTGTGTGTGTGTGTGTGTGTACATACGTATACGTAACAGTGAGGTGTGAAGACATAACCAGTGGCGTCCGTCTGGGCGTACATAACGCAACATATCCTGCGTCTGTGAGCCGTGTCTTGTGTAGCCAGCCAGTGGGGGTTCGAGTTGTACTCTCAGTTTACTCTAAGGAATGCGGCTCTGACCCCCATGAGGTGACCTGTCGCCAGTAGGTGAATCATGTCTCCTTCGTGTATGATAATTCTGGTGCCGCCGCCATCATCCCCCCCCCCCACACACACCACCCTCCCCCCCCTCCTCCTCCTCACCATTCTTATTCCCTCGAGTGTTTCTCTCATGAGCTTGTGAAATATGGTGTTGGACCCACGGCCATATTTTTGCCTCGCTGTTTTAGTGTTATGTTCTGTAAATTGCAAGTCCTTACTGAGAATTCCAGGGTTATTTTGATATTCCATCCCCATTAGAATTCCCCTTGATACTTTCTCTTTCATTACTTCGAGAGGGAGGGGGTGTGAATGTCATTGGGGATTTTATTCATATTTATTTTTATATTTTTGTGTCGGGGTCATTCGAGAAAATCGATTCGTTTTATCGTCATTAACGCTGATTGGATAAGTGTAATCAACTCCTCACCTCTGGATACAACTTATGGCATGTATGTAATCAACTCCTGACCTCTGGATACAACTTATGGCATGTATGTAATCAACTCCTCACCTCTGGATACAACTTAAGGCATGTATGTAATCAACTCCTCACCTCTGGATACAACTTAAGGCATGTATGTAATCAACTCCTCACCTCTGGATACAACTTATGGCATGTATGTAATCAACTCCTCACCTCTGGATACAACTTAAGGCATGTATGTAATCAACTCCTCACCTCTGGATACAACTTATGGCATGTATGTAATCAACTCCTCACCTCTGGATACAACTTAAGACACGTATGCATCAGAACTTTTTAATTCTAGTCTAATTCACTTTTTGAGTCTCAAGATTCACTGTGGTTTGAGGCGAGTCTGGTCACTGATCTAATTACTGCAACAGGATACAGTTGTATCGTTTTGTAACACAGGGCTGATACAGGCAGTGATACAGCCACGCTTTGGGCAGAGTATGTAAGCCACTAATCCTTCTTACAATACAGTTCGAGTACCGTTTTCATAAACCATTCAATAAGATACTAACTAAAAACTTCCTCTTCCGATGGTAGTTGTTTATAAAGAAAAAAAAAGGGAAAATTATATCTGATATTTCTTCATTGTTTACTTAAATTTTAGCGTTTTACATCTGCACGTTCCATGGAGGTTGAAACTGGTGGTCAATTGGTTTGATGGTCGTTTAGGTTCATTGCCGAACAAGCTGACTGCCTGGGTCATTAATTACTGTCTCAGTGTGACGTTATGACCAGCAATGCAAGAAAAGGAAAGAGATAATCTTGAGTCGTTTTTTTCAGCTGTTTAAGGTAATTCGAAGGCCATACACGCTGTTACTACATGTACGGTCGCCTCTGTACGCTTCTAACCTGACCTTCTCTCCCTCCCAAAAAAAAAGGGGAAACTTGAATTGTAAACTACCTCGCTGACTGTTTTCAAAGGGAACACCTCGTCTCATTTTCTCTCTCTCTCTCTCTCTCTCTCTCTCTCTCTCTCTATATATATATATATATATATATATATATATATATATATATATATATATATATATATATATATATATATATATATATATATATATACAGGGCACGATAACACTGTTTTTATTTTTGGGTATGCTATCTGGGCATGTATTTGGAGGGAGTTATCTCGATACGCTTTTGGAGGGGAGAAATTTCTTAAAAAAAAAAAAAGTTTTTTTTTTGAGGTAGGGTCAACTTTCCCTCTGACAAGGGTCGGGTTGTAGGTAAAGCTGGTCCGATACTAATCCATCATCTTCATCTTAGGCCCCTCATCTTTCTCCTCGTTCAGCCTCTTCCTTGCACTCATTCATTTCAACAAATATCTTGATAGTTATCAATTGGGGTTTTATCAACGTACCGCATCCTTTGTTTACATGTGTGACGACTTAGTTCCTATTTGTGTTATGGGAGAGAGTTTTAACACTGGTGATAACCCAGAGTCTCTTTTTCTTGTACAATACACATGGTATTTACTCTTATATATATATATATATATATATATATATATATATATATATATATATATATATATATATATATATATATATATATATATATATATATATATATATATTAACGCATACGTAACTTCATGTTTCGTAATAAACCGATAAATTCTTTTTTTTTATGGTAGTGACATTTTGTTACCAAAAACCTTCGTTCTTCTCACCATCACTTTATGTTTTTAGGTGTAAGGTGTCCTCAACACCTTTTTGTCACGGGAATTATCAAATAAATTGTGACTGTGTTCTCTATACTCCCTCGAATGGTATGTCTCGACATCTATATCAGGTGTAATGTCTTATTAGCTCTAATAACAGGAACATTTTTTTCTTTTTCCCGATATCTTTTAAACGTAAGAGTTATATATGAATCCTTATTGAAATAGATTACATACATTACGCACTTATTCATTTTTGGTCGATATGGTGTGGGAGGTATACCCAAGGGGTCTTGGAGGTAAGGAGAAGTTCTGCAGTATGCTTAAGGTATGCTACGATGGTTGGGGGAAGACCTAAAGTATGAGGATTGGTATGTCGAAAGCACAAGGAGCAAGGCGGAGGGGGGGGGGGGGGGGGGGAGGAGAGGAAACGAGGAGAAGGTGAAACGGATGGACGATGGAAACAACGAGGCTTTGGGGCATCGGGGTCCGAACTTTATTCTTTCTTTTTTTTCAGGAGGGTGAGAGGTGTGGATGGGATGGAATGAATTGGATCGATGTGGTATATGGAGGGGTCACGTGCAGTCACTGAGTCACTGAACCAGGACATATGATGGGGGAATAGTATACAGGGTTTGTCTGTGGGTACTAAGATCTGTCATCAGTACATTATACATGGCAGCTAGAGTGTGAATCTATTCAAATCAACTCTCGATCATATTCTTGAAAATACACAGATGACACCTTAAGCAAAACAAAGATGAAAATGAAGAGCTTCAGTTGTAATGATAAAGAAAAATCGTAACCAATTCTCCATTTTCTTGTGGTATCAAACGGTGGTATGATGAAAATTGGATTAACCTTTTTGTTCTCTTACACCTGAAGATTCATCTTCGTCTGAATAGCTTTCCCGATTATCTATGTTTCACTTGAATAATACTTTTTTCCTGTAAGAAACTTGATGATAATATGCCGCGTCTGGCTGGGATATTTTGCGATGGTCAGAACACTGGATTCCTTGCATAGAAGAGGTTGCTATCGAAATCTGAGGGGCTTGGATCATCCTAAGGCTATGCTCATAAGATATTACGTTGGTAGGCGACGCTATATCTGTATATAAGATGATGTCCTGATTGTGTGTAGCAAAGGGCTTAAGGTCGTTCAAGCAGCAAGATATCTCAACAAAATTGTGTCCTCATAGAGAGAAATTCGACAGACAGCAGAAGACCTTGTATAATGATGTAGAAAGAGGAGGTAACTATAACGCGTTGTCGTAAAAGTAAAGGTGTACTTTTCGCACATTTGTGTTCTCACAAGAGTGTCATTAATCGGTGAAAAGTCTTAACTAGTGGGTGTCAGAAGTGGAGGATGTGGCAATGATAGCGGTAGGTTAAATGAAAGGAGGTTTCTTCAAAATTCTAAAGTTCTTAATCAATGTCGTTCTCGTAGGTTGAAGGCATGAGACTTGGTGTCTATACGGAGCACTTCGAACAGATATGCATCTATGTGAATTGTTGTACCAAGAGAGGAGTGTCCAAACAGGGCGTTTGGGTGAAGGGTCAATGTACTGGAAATGGGAGGGCGGTGGATGTCCAGTCAAAGGATGAATGTTCTCAAGGAAAAGAAGGAAATAGGGTGAGGGAGGGAGGGGATAGGGTGAGGGAGGGAGGGAATAGGGTGAGGGAGGGAGGGAAAGGGGAGAGGGAGAAGGTTTTGTGTGTGTGTGTGTGTGTGTGTTGGGTGATTATGATGAGGACATCGATCGACCGACGTCGCATTTACGATGTCGACCGGTCGACAGCAATTCAGCTCACCTCCGGCAGGTCGATAGGGAAAAGGGTGATCGAAGAAGGGTGTAGAGTGCAAAGGTTGACACGGTAAACCACCCTCAACCTCCCTCCTCCCTCACACTCTCTCTCTCTCTCTCTCTCTCTCTCTCTCTCTCTCTCTCTCTCTCTCTCTCTCTCTCTCTCTCTCTCTCCCATGCAGGGGCAGTGCTTGCTTGTGCCTGAAACCACTCTTCCCCCCCCCTCGTCTCCTTTTGGCAAGTTATGCGTGCCTGCAGTCATAATTATCTGACAGGGGAAAATGACTGCGTGCTTGTGAGCACATTTGAATGCCTGCCTTCCCAGTAATGCGGAGGAAGTCTTGTTTATATCTGCCAAATTCATGCATCCATGTACTAGACTTTTCTTTCATCAGTTCACGGGCTGGTTGCTGGCCAAAAACATGGTTGCCTACATGATGGAATGATACACACACACACACACACACACACACACACACACATGTATATATATATATATATATATATATATATATATATATATATATATATATATATATATACAAAAAGATACCTGTAGCAAGTGTATATAAGATGCAGGTAAAACCACAAGAAAACGGGAAGTAGGTAGTGTCAAAAGCTTTCGTCTAACTACACTTTCCAGACACATTAAGACACCGAGAATATAATACCCCCAGCTGCCACCAGGCCCGGAGGGCAAACTGATTAAGAAACAGGTGAAAGGATTAGGTCACAGGTCATCCTCAATGACCTCACCCTCTCTCACGTTACAAACACTGGTTGACCTTTGTTCTGTGGAACATAATTCCAATTTTCTTTCACTTGGAAAGTCTCGTAATCTATATAAACCAATATTTTGATCTATATGGATACCTCTGCTATGTATGACAAGAGACGATTCAACAATATTTCCATACATTACTAAGTTATCGTAGGTGATAAGGTTATATATCAAGTGGTTATTTAACCGACATCTCTCGTATTGACTGACCATCTGTATCTCTCACGTGATTGGCAACCGTGATATGTTATATTAGATCAGCTTAGATTACGTTTAAGTTTATTTTATATATATATTTTACCGCAATCGCGTGTCAGCGTCATCAATATTTTGACCTTTCTCGTATGAGGGACACAATTCAGGGATGACGTTTTGCAGTCAGCCAATCATAACGTTGCTCACCGGTGACATCATGCAACGTCATCGTCTGCAATGGCCAAGGAAATGCTTCCTCCCAGTGACGTCATGAGAGGAAGCTTGTCAAGGGAATATATTGATTTAGGGGAAACAGGAACACAAGCGTTTGGCGGACGGCGAACTGCGTAATGATGACGTTTGTGTCTCTCTCTCTCTCTCTCTCTCTCTCTCTCTCTCTCTCTCTCTCTCTCTCTCTCTCTCTCTCTCTCTCTCTCTCTCGCATGAATATCTCGCCTTAAAGAGGACTCATCATCGAGACCAGACGAATGTAATATAGCCGACTGCTCAGGACGTGGCGAATATAAGAGCAAGACACAGAGGTGAGAGTCTTAACCCATACTAAGGCAGTAGAGGCCAATTGGTTTGGCATTTTAAGACCCATATGTGAACACGTGGTCATCAACACCTATACGAATGAACCTCAAAATGGATTTGTGCTGATAGATAAAGTCTGTATCGTACTGACACAGTGAGTGTGAGGTGGTGGTTCTGTGCATCACTTCGGTACACACACACACACACACACACACACACACACGAGAGAGAGAGAGAGAGAGAGAGAGAGAGAGAGAGAGAGAGAGAGAGAGAGAGAGAGAGAGAGAGTCATTCATATTCAGTCAGTATGTGGCTGCGTACTGGGAAGGTAGATTGGAAAAGACACACAAGATTCCAGCACCACAGAATACCACGCATAGGATTCGAAACCCTTCTGAACCTTCACATACAGCACGACCCCCTTACCCCTCCCTCCCCACCTTGTGACGAAGGCTTGACCTTTGACCTAACCCTCTCAGGAGGGTCATCCTCGAAGGTTCGCCTCGTTGCCGTGTTCGGGGCATTAAAGTCACAACGTTCAGCCCGGCTGAGCGAGCGCTGACATGAGGAGGAGGAGGCGGAGGCGGAGGTCTGAGTTGAAGCTTCGAAATAGGCTTCAACCTCAGTGTTGCACAGGTCTCCTCCCGAACCCTCATGGCCCGGTTATAAACCCCAGCCATATCGAGTGACACCCCACACACACACACACACACACACACCTCTGGCAGACACAACCCCACCCCAACACCTCGTAGTTTCCAGGGCCATAGAACTCTGGATGTTCCAGAACTGAAATGAACAAAGAAAGGTTTGCAATAAAGGTGTATTAAGGAATGGCCTCAAACGACGACTGACACAGGTGTCGCCAACAACAGAAACTGCTTCTTTTCGTTCGCGTTAGAATACATAATTAGCTGGTTAATATATGCAGTTCCTGGACCCCCTGTTTTGAGGGTACTGCAAGCCACGAGGCTATGATCGACCCTGTCATTATGTACGCTAATTACTCTGTTTTAAGATGATGATAACATGTTAATATCTCACATCAAACAATCCTCAAAAAATGAAAAGAAGAAACAAAATTTCTAAAGCCAAAAAAAAAAGATAAATACATCACGAAAGATTTAAAGTAACAGAAGTTTTAACATAAGAAAAGGTGAAGGTTTAGTTAACATGGGGAAAGGTGAAGGTTTTTTAACAAAAGATAAGTTGAAGCTTTTTTTTTAACAGGGGAAAGATGAAGTTTTTTTTAACATAAGGAAAGTTGAATTTTTTTTTAACATAAGGAAAGTTGAAGGTTTATTTGACATAAGAAAAGCTGAAGGTTTATTTAACACATAAGAAAGTGTGGCGTCCAACGCTCATGTCACGTTGACACGTCAGAAAAACTCTACGGGATGATATTGACTGTTTTCAATGTTCGATGTATCAAATGTATAATAACCTCAGGATCTTGTCCTGGGAGAATCATGGTGTTACTCAAGAATCCTTAATTTTCCAGGGAATCTTGCAGCTCCAAGGCTGCGCTACGTTCAGTAACAGAGACAGGTGGGACTCCTGTAAGGATTGACCAGTATATTGTCAATCCCTTCACGATTTACGTGCTCAGTTCTATCTTATATCATTAGATTCCTGGAGATTCTTTTCCCCCCATCTTTTATCTGCGCCAAGTCTTTCTTTTTCCTTTTCCTTCGTCTTCTTTTATACTTCTATCTTATCATTTTGCACACTCGTCATCTGCCACATATCTGACTACACTGTCAGTATTTGATTTCATTATTACAAGCAGAACGAATTTCAATACCATTCCCTTATGGCAATCGTGAGGTGGGAAGGACATCCCCCTTTTTCAAACATGATGTTTCATGTACTTCCAGAGTCGTATATAAGAAACTATGATTCTATTTTCGTGATGTGTATTTGATATTTCGTCTTCCTACTTCCTTGATTAGAACTTCGTAGTTTGCTATATCTGTTAACGTATCGGAGCCAAGACAAGCATTGTTTGGTCCATTGCCTCACAAGAGGATGTCTTATGTCGCTAAAGTGAATCAAAAATTGACCATAAGTATCTTTTGTGTGGCTGCAATCCATCATGACTTTAGTTTATACCATTGTTTATAATTATCATTTATCTGATATGTATCTTTTTATCACTATTTCATAATCTTTAGATACGTGTAACATTGGGTTTGACTTGTTTACACTGAATTGGTATCCATGTACTCAGTGTGCTGTTGCTGTATATTCCTTTCTGTGCAATAGCTGTTCTACAGATCCTTCTCTCATCAACATCCTTAATGTTCTTCCATTTTGTCCTAGCGTCGTGTTCTCTCTATGTTCTTCAGTTCCTTCACCTACGTCACACTCTGTCTTATCAATGAATAAATATTGCGTTCTTCGCCCTTTCATTTTCTGTCGCATCTGACATACTGCCTCAGCGTCGCTTCGAGACAATCTTTCTCGTAGGGGGAGAGAGAGAGAGAGAGAGAGAGAGAGAGAGAGAGAGAGAGAGAGAGAGAGAGAGAGAGAGGGGAGAGCATCACAAAAATGGTACAATGAGTCTCCCAGCACAAGTACGTCACAAGCGGTTGTATTTGGGTCGCCCGTCTGGATAGCGAGTCAGCAATGAGACCGTATAATTAATGAGATGACCACCATAGAAGAGGGTGAGGGGGGGGGAAAGGGTGGAGGGAGAAGGAGGGGGTGTGGGAGGGAAGGAGGAGGAGGAGGGAGGGAGGAGGAGGGAGGAGGAGGAGGAGGAGGAGGGTTGGTGGTGGTGCTCCTTGGGCTGGCGAACGTGCTGCATGACAATGTTCAGCAGATAAGTAGATAACATCTACCCAAGTGAAGGGAGTTGTAGAAAAGATCTACCCAAGTGGAGGGAGGAGGATTGGTAGAAAAGATCTCCCCAAGTGAAGGGAGTTGGTGGAAGACATCTACCCAAGTGGAGGGAGGAGGATTGGTAGAAAACATCTACCCAAGTGAAGGGAGTTGGTAGAAAACATCTACCCAAGTGGAGGGAGGAGGGTTGGTAGAAAAGATCTACCCAAGTGGAGGGGAGAGTCGGGTGGTGGAGTGGGGTTCGAGCGGGCCCGAGGTTAGATATATACGAGTCCGTTTTAGTGCGGTTGGTGTGTATTGTGCAACATGAGAACTTGGACACCGTCTTTCTTGCAACCAGGAGTCGCCCAGGAGTCGCCCAGGAGTCGACCAACATCTGCCTCGACGAATGATAATGAGGGAGTGGTGGACAGACAGTGCCAGGCCGCAAGCCCCTGCAAGGTCGTCCATCACCTTGAGCGTACCTTGTGTTTGGGCATTAATACACTTCATCCCCCGGTGCCGTTCTTACGATGTCCGCCTTTTCCCTCTTCAATTAGACTTGGAGGAGGCTGGCGGCTTAGCGACAAGGGGTCGCTTTTTGCAGCTGTTGTGACTTAAAGTGGCCATGTCTGGCCTGTAATAACCTCGTTACCACTCCCTTGTTGCCGAGAGGCCAAAATTCACCCTCAGCTCTGTTTTTCGGACCCATTTTACTCTCAGGTGGGGGGGAGGAGGGAGGCAGGGGGGTGGAGTAAACCTCTTGTTATCTCGTGTGTGACGAGACGTTGGGATTGTCCTCGGGCGGAGGAGGGAGGGAGGGAGGGAAAGGAGAGACGTGTGTCTGAGAAGTAGGTCGGGTGCCGCCCCCAAACCCCGTGACATCCGTAGTTGGAGGGAGGCAACATCTCCCCTGTTGACCTCAACATTCTTACTCTTGACACGTTTACCACCGTTTTGTTTGATGTCCTGACGTCACCGCTGGCTGCAGCCCTCGTCCTGAGCATCCTCATCGCCTGGTGGCGCTCTGCCTCATTAGCATACGAGATTTAAGAACGAAACGTTCTCGTGGTTCGCATGTAGAATGTTACAATACCTCCGTCATATCCTCCTTCAACTGAGGCGAAATCTTTCTTTTTACCTTCCCAGAAGTTTATGTGTGTGAGTGAGGCAATGCGGGCAGCAGCATCATATCTGAACGTTTGACAGTTGAGTAGTTTAACGGGCTGTAATCGACGATGGTTGAACACGGCAAATTTCTAGGCGAGAGAGAGAACTTAGCTTCAAAGGCCCTTACTTGCATAAGAGCGTCCACTGTCATCACACTCTTGAAATCTAGCACTGAATTTCTTATGGGTTCTGATACCCTTCAGGGATCTGAGTGAAAGAATTCATGTGCCTTTAAAAACGATCGATCTCTGTTCCTCTCAAAGCATGACGGACCATAGCATTTGCATCACCGATGCTGGCAGACAGACGCGACCTAGCTTCCATTCACTGAGAGGAACGCTACACTCCCCTGGTTGTTGGGGTAGACGGCGTCTCCTGGTAGTGACATCAGTGGTATGAGCACTGAAGTGGTCCTGCTGGCCAACCAGCCACACACACACACACACACACACACACACACACACACACACAAGTCCTGACTGCCTCAAGAAGGACGTCAGACTGGCTTCACTCAAACCATCGTTACATTACTCAAGAATTCCTCCACAGAAATATGTTGGTGTTTCTTCTTAAGACGGTGTAGCTCTTCCCCTGTGTGTCTTACTATCTTGGGCCTTCTGGACATTATCATTCATGGACACTGCTGCTGGAGACGATAGTAAATGGATGCAGTGAGAATATCCTTCTGCTGGTACTACTCTGTCTCTAATGCAAATATGATTATGACCTTCGGACACTACTACTACTACTACTACTACTACTACCGCTACGACTACAACTGCTACTACTACTACTGTCCTTTAGTAGATAACCTCGTCATTGACCATTAAGTCTGCTGTTACCTGTCCTTCCCACGTACTGTCCTCCAGCATATATAACCTTGTCTCAGACCATCTGGTCTGTTATTTATCCTACCCATGTACTGTCCTCCACTATATAACCCTGTACTGGGACTTTGGTCTGTAGCCTTGGAAGACTTCTTGGCAAAGGTTGGTCACAGGGGAGTGGGGAAGAAGAAGAAGCAAGGTAGGTTTGTACAAGAAGACCATGAGACCAAGAGGTTATACTCTCTACATGCACGTCAAAGAGGGATGGAAGGAGGGAAGATAATCTTGTGGACATCCATGAGGTAGATGGAGGGAAGGTCTTGGGGAGGGAGGGAGGGAATGTGTCATGGAGGGAGGGGAGGAAGGGTGAAGCTATGGTAGTTAATGAAGAAGCTACTCAATGGGGAATTCTTTACTTTGACCAAAGATATACAGCAGCTGAATGCTCGTAGTGGCTGCAGTCTACACTGGCGGTGGACAAGGGTGTCGGAGTGGGTCGTGTTGTGTTAGTGGTCGGTCATATACACCGAGGTTAGTATTCCGGTAGCAGGCGGGGTTACTGAGCCGACGGTAGGGGGCGAAGACTCTACGTACTAAGGGAAGGGGACCACAACCTGTGAAGGATTACATACTAGAGGCGGGAGCTATGTGTTAGGGGCAGCACCCTCTGCTGGGAGAGGAGCCATACACCAGAAGGGGAACATCTACTAGGGGAAGGGGATGAGAAATATATACACGTGTGGGAGGGGACGATGCAGAAGGTGGAGAACTATGTCACAGTGGGTGACGGTGAGCAGGGTTGTGGTAGAGTGGTGCATGTGGCAGAGGGTGAGGGAGGGTGGACAGCATTTCAGGGTAGGATAGGAGAAGGGTCAGCCAGCCGGTCGGGCCCGTAACGCTGGTCTCGACGCCACATTAGCTTGCATAAGACTTCATTCATGCGACTGAGGAGGTGGCGGTGTCTACCGCAGGACGCTCCCCTGGCTGTCTAGACTGGCGCGATGGAGACGCAACCCTCTCTATTCCACTCCCTCTTTGCCTCATTGCTTGCTTTGAGCGAGGTCTGCCTGCCTGCAGTTCTTGGATCTTCTATTTCCAGTTAGAGTGTGGCTGACTCGTGCTTTGTTCTTGCCATTTAGAAGGACCGTTTTAGGGCGCCGAAGGAGAGGAGGTCCTCTTGTATGTACGAGTCAATGGAGGATCCCATGTGTGTAACAGTTCTCTCCAGGTAGCATGCTAGGTGAGGAGGGGGCGTGGTGTGTGTGTGCACGTCTTTCACGACGGGTCTCCACCACCTTCATTGATGCTGGGCGTGGAGTGGTGTCGGTGGTGCCTGGCCGGGGAGAGCCACTGGCTTCTCCCTGTGCCCTCTAGGATTTAACTTATGTACATGTCAATGAGGAAGAACCATCATGCAGTCGTCGGGGGCGGCGCTGTGGTTATGTCTCGTGAGGCGTGTCGGTGAGGTATACACAAGGGGTGAGTACGTGTCTTGGAGAGAGAGAGAGAGAGAGAGAGAGAGAGAGAGGGGGGGGGGGGCGTCGGGGCTGGGAGCAGACGGTCAGACGGGGGCGCTGGTGATGATGGCACAGGAGGCCAGCTGGTGAGTCACCCCCTCCCCTCTCCCCCCTCTGTCTCTCTCTTCCCACCCTCTCCCCTCCCCCCACTCTCCCCAAGAGGTTCTCGCACCCCTCCCCCTCCCCCTCCCCCTCCAGCAGGAGAGCATCTATAAACAGTTGCTACAAACGCCCTTCACCGCGTCCAAAACAAGACCTTCCTCGACGCAATGTTTCTTGCCTCGGTCGGTCCTCCTGAAGTCGGATGACCTCCTTCCCTCGGCCGCTGACGTCTGCCCCATCACAGTTGAACGAGTTCGATGTTCGGGGTCGTTGACGAGTTCGACGTTCCGGGGGGCGTTGACAGTTTTCATCCACGGTCATGCGTCTCTTGATGGACACAGCTTCTACTACCCATATATAAGATCCTGTATTATATGAGCTGACTCAGACAGGATACATACGAACGTCTGAATTTCTGAAGGTAGTAAAAGCAGACGAGATCACGTCATAACCTCATCATTGCCACTGACGTTCACCCAAACAATCGTTCGTTACGCCTAGCTTGTGGACGCTCAACCCACCATCGATCTATAGGGAAGACGAGGAGGCTGAGGATCAGTGTGAAATGTTGAACTTAAAAGTAAAACTCTCGCGGCATATCATCGTCACAAGTCCCGTACACCACTATAGGGAAATGTTCTAAATTGGCTTGAGGGATCGTGTGTGTGTGTGTGTGTGTGTGTTTGTGTGTGTGTGTGTGTGTGTGTGTGTGTGTGTGTGTGTACTATTTGTATATTACGAGGAAGTGAGTTTTACACTCGCGTTGCCCCGTCTCTTAGCCTTGTGTATATAAGTACCATATCTTTACCCCTGTATATATATGTATACATACACACACACACATACACACACACACACACACACACACACACACACACACACACACACACACACACCACCCAACACACCAGCCTGTGTGTGTAAGTGCCATTGTCTGCGTGTGTGCAAGTGTTACTGTGTGTGTGTGTTGTGTTCATCAACATTGCTTCGCTTCGTGTTATGTGGATGGTCATATTCTCAGCTGTACGGAATACTTTTTGTTCACCTATGTTCAGAGATGTTCCTCTCTGTCTCCAGCTCTGTACCACATAATTGAATGTTATACACATATACATGTAGTTTTGTTCACCTGATCAGCTGAGTATGTGTTCAGCCCCGTTGATCAGTTGTGAGGAATAGCAATGAGCGTTTTAATGAATCAGTACAACCGGGAGCTTGACATGTCCATAGAAATATAGACACACTATAGACCGTGGCACCGCCATAGATGGAGACGGCCTTTGCATAGACCATGGGATGGTGGCGGTTGGGGATGGGGCTGTTCTGGTGGCGGTGTCACGAGCTAGAATGGTCTCAATGTGCTTGTTGAACTGTTAACACCTCCAGGGAACGAGGGATCTCGGATGGCAGGAGTTGACGGTGGCGGGGTTTTAGTGTAGGGTGAGGTCCACGTGTGATGCTCTACGTAAAGCGTCGGGAGGACCAGTGTGTTTGCGCGTGTTTTGTAAGGCGATGCAAGGGGATAGGAGGATGATTTTTTGTGCTCTGTTCTGCACCTTTTCTAGTAGCGTTCCCAGGTGGATGGCGGGGAGTAAGACCAGGTCTGAGAGGAGGTGTTGAGGGGGAGGGGGGTACGAGTGAGTCCAGGAAGACTGAAGTTTTGTGGTGTAGATGATTTTCAGGAACTTCAGGTCGACCCCCCCTCCCCCCACCCCCCTGGATGTAGAGGTGATTGGACGACCTAACTATATTTGCGACAAGTTTGCTGAAGTTTGTTAACCAGTGTTGACGTCAGTTAGTGTTCTTGTGCTGTTTGTTTTCTTGTTTGTAGTTTACCCTCATTGTCTACTACGTATTGTTTCGTAATTCATGATTTCTTTGCCTTATTGTGTACTTCAGTTCATGTACTTGGTTTAGGCTGTTTCGTTGTACTGAGTCCATTGTCTGCTCCACTGTTTGCATTACTTTGCATTTACTTTGCATTTGTTTGTTTACTGGACCCGCTAGAGTTAGTTCATTATAAAAACACTAGTTAGTGACTTCCATAAACCTCTTCTCGTTTTCTATATCTATCTCCGTAAGTTTTACGTTCACTATTCAATTTTCTTTGTTTGTTGTAATAGATTTGTTCCTTTTGTTTTATGTTCGTCACACTTTTTGTACATTATCATAGCATTTCCCTTATCTGTTTTTGTCGTTATTTTGCGATTTCCTATTCTCTCTGGTGTACTTGTCTTCGTAATGTGTTTGTTTTCGTTGCTGTACTTGTGTTTTGCTACTGTACCTGTTTGTGCTCTGTATTTGTTCTTTTGTTTCTGTACTTTTAGTCTTATTTTGCTGCTGTGTATTTGTTGTTGAAGTGGTAGGTCATTTAGACATTCTATTTGTTTCTCTTGTTCTGTTTATCACATAACATCATTGAAAGTTTTTGTTTATACTGTGTTTGACACTGTTGGTTACTGTATCAGTCACTGTTGTCAGCGTAATATTCACTGCTGGTATTGTATGAGTCACTGTTGTCAGTGCATTAGTCACTGTAGGAACTGTCAGTCACAATTGTCTGTTCATTTGGTCAATATTTGTTGTGTGTCAGTCAACGTTGTCAGTGCATTAGTCACTGTTGGTAGTGTGTCAGTCACTGCTGGTAAGGTTGACGTCAGTGAAAAGTGTAAGGCTAGCTTCACTCATAAAGGATCTGGTTGAAGGAGGTGGTTCATTGAAACCGGTTCGGGGAGGTGGTTCAGAAAGGTGGTTCGGGATGATGGCTCAGTAAGCTGGATTGATTATTTATTAGCTGGTTCGGTATGGTGGTTCAATAAGCTGGTTTAGTAAAGTGGTTTAGTAAGCTGGTTCACTAAACTGGTTCAGAAAGTGGTTCAATATTCTGGTTTAGAAAGTCTGTTCACTAAACTGGTTCGGAAAGTGAGTGGTTCAATGAGCCGGTTCAGTCAACTGGTTCAAATATGTCTCATTCTCATGCGAAACTTGCATTACATGTCTAACCTTCTCCTTATGCCCTCGGAGACAAGATGGGCCAGGTCAAAGTTCAAGCCGTCATCCCCAAAGGTCATGCCTTCTCGCTCAAAAGGGGTAGGGGTGTGGGCTGAGGAGGAGGGATGAGGGGAAGGGGGTGTAGGTGGAAAAAGTCTTGCTGTGATGGTGGTGGTGACGAGGGGGAGACAGGGATAAAGTGAAGGTTCTGATCGTGAGGGGTGAGTGTGGGGGTGAGTCGTGGTGGTGGGGCGGCGGTGGCGGAGGAGGAGGAGGAGGAGGAGGAGGGGGTCGTCTTGCAGTAGGCAGAAGGGAGTAAGGTCGTCCTGTCGAACTCACGACTAAAAGCCGAATGCTTAGCGTCTTTAAGCGCAGGCGGCTGTGGCGGTCAGGAGGCGGGTGCTGGGTTCCCCCTAGACAGACAGCCGACAGTCACGCCAACGCAGACTGGCTGGCTGGCTGGCTGGCTGGCTGGCTAGCTAGGGAGAGAGAGAGAGAGAGTTTGTGTGTGTGGAGGGAGAGAGGTAGAGGGAGAGGGAGGGAGAGGGAGAGAGGCAAGCGTCGTCTGACTCACTAGACACAAGGAATGCATAACGTTACTCGCTCTACGACACACACACACACACACACACACACACACACACACACACACACACACACACACACACACACACACACACACACACCTCAGGGCGTCGCGCGCCACTCCGTCGCGTCTATGTCCTTGTCGGGCCGGTAAATATACCTTGATGACTAATGTTATTATTGCCGATGTTCCTGCACGCTCGACCCCCGAGTCGACCCTTCGACGCCTCCCCCCCCTACTCCTACTCCTCCGCCACCCCCGTTCCAATGGGGTGGTGGGATGGGGGGGGGGGGGTGTCTGCCTGCCTGCCTGGCTGTCTACCTACCCCCTCCACCTCCCCCCCTCACCTCAGCCAGGCAATTAGTGCACCAGCCGGACGTTTCAACTCGGGTGATGAGGCGACAAGAGTGTGTGTGTGTGTGTGTGTGTGTGACAGCGGTGAATCACCGTACGGGTGACGGGGCAGTGTAAGGAAGGAGAGGGGAGGTCGGCCTAGAGGGTCACTGTTGAAGACTTAGAGGGGTCCAGTGTCACTGCTCTCTGACGCCTACATCATCACTACCCTACGCCCACACCAGTGTTCGTATCATCACTACCCTACGCCCACACCAGTGCTCGTATCATCACTACCTTACGCCCACACCAGTGCTCGTATCATCACTACCCTACGCCCACACCACTTTTTACATCATCACTACCCTACGCCCACACCACTGCTTACATCATCACTACCCTACGCCAACACCACTAGTTACATCATCACTACCCTACGCCCACACCACTGCTTACATCATCACTACCCTACGCCCATGCCACTGCTTATATCATCACTACCCTACGCCCACACCACTGATTACATCATCACTACCCTACGCCCATGTCACTGCTTATATCATCACTATACCGTACGCCCACACCACTTCTTAAATTATCACTACCCTACGCCCATGCCACTGCTTATATCATCACTACCGTACGCCCACACCACTGCTTACATCATCACTACCCTACGCCCATGCCACTGCTTACATCATCACTACCGTACGCCCACACCACTGCTTACATCATCACTACCCTACGCCCACACCACTGCTTACATCATCACTGCCCTACGCCTACACCACCCACACTACTACCCTACGCCCACACCACCCACACTACTACCCAAACCATCCACCACCTACGCAAATATGACAATTACGCCCCCCTCCCCAATACTTTCCCATTTGCCTGCTTCTGCCCTCCCCACTGCTGACCCTCGTATTATATCTGGTGGTGTCTGTGGGGAGGAGGGGGTGGCAGAGGGGCAGGTAATAAGGAGGGGGGGGGGGAAGATGGGTGCCATGCTAATGTAGGTGTGTGCCTGTTTGTCTAGATATGTCTGTGTCTGTGTCTGTGTGGTCTATTTGCCTAAGTATGTCTGTGTCTATGTGTCTGTGTGCCTGTTTGTGTGTCTACCTGTTTGACTGTGCATGCGTGTGTGTGTGTGTGTGTGTGTGTGTGTGTGTGTGTGTGTGTGTGTGTAATTACCTAATGGTACTGTATGAGGAGGGATTTCTACACTCGTTAGGGTCTATGTCATGAATCTTCTCTACTATCATCCAACTCTTTATACTCACCGCATGTATGCTTTGTGTGTATGCGTGTGTTTATATGCATGTATACTAGAGTGTGTGTGTTTATTGCTCATATGTGTAAGCTCATGCAATCCTCGTCATTCCTTACTTCAGCATCATCTGCAAACGTATTCAGGTACGAATCCAGTTAATCTGGTAGGTCGGTTACTTCGATTCAAAGAACATTAGTTCCTTCACGGGCCCAGTGGCACGCCACTTGATACGTCCAACCCATTGAGGAAAATCCATTTTTGCATCTTCACACGATTCCTAATCACGTAACTTTTAATCATTTTTGGGTTTTGTTTCCTTTCTGTCCTCATTAACCAGACAGAACTAACTAAACACAAGAGGATCACTTTCTCCCAAGTTGTATATTATGTCTGATAATTTTTCATTACTAAGTACATATATGTAAAGCTAACATCTAATGCTAATGGTGTATTATCACTCCGTCTAACCCTAGTGTATAGTAAACTCATTAATAAGCTGATGAGGAAAATTTCCCTGTATGCTTTCTAAGAGATTGTGTCTCCGAGAGAATCAAAATATTTTTCAGCCTTTTTCTTTATACTTCGAATCCCTATTATTAAGACCTGACCAAGCAGTACTTACCATCACAACACAACAAAATGCAGGTCATGCCGTCACGCACCATCAGAACACGCAAACAACAACAACAACAACAACAACAGCAACCCTTCCTTACTACACACACACACACACACACTCGCATCCACCCACAACATCAACAAGACTTTCTCCTCTCATATATTTTTCCTCTCTCACGGCGTTTTGCAAAATCACATACCACATGTATCTATATATATATATATGTATATGTGTGCATGTATATATCTTATATCTGTGTGTTACATGCTGTGTTGTCGCTGTTGTGGCAGCCGTCCTACATTGTGTGTGGTTAACAACCTCTTTACGTTGTCATTCGCAGCACCGGCGGGTTTGAACATCCCACCCAACATGGACGTCCTGTACTTTAAGCTGAACCATGAACAGCTGGGCAACCGGGTCAAGAGAGCTATCCTCCACGTGTGGCTCAAGCCCATGCACTCGGAGCTGGATCGCACAGTCCCCATATCCGTATACAAGGTGTCCAGACCCGACCTTCCAGGCGGTTACATCAAAATCAATGTGAGTCTTTCTTCCCAAACCGGCGTGAGACCTGGTGTCGTACGTTGTGTGTCCCTTCTCTAGGTCCCCATGTGACGTCCTTGTCCCTTTCCTAGGTCCCCGTGTCCCGTCTTGTGCCTCTTCTAGGTCCTCGTGTCCCGTCTTTGCCCCTTTCCTAGGTCCCAGTCCACCGTCCCTGCCCCTTTCCAGGTTTCTTGCACCGTCCCTGGCCTTTCCTAGGTCCCCATGTACTGGTCCTGCTCTTTCCAAGGTCCTGCAACCACACTGTGAGTTGCCTCCGCCATCCTCACCATGAGCTCCCACTTCACCCTCACCAGGGTTCACCCTCACCAGGGAACGTCATATGTCTTGTTGGTAAAAAAAAGGGATGAAAAATATTCTCTCCTGCCCAGAGGTCATTGACCCCCCCTCTCCCCTCCCAACAGTAAGTTACCCTGAGGTCATCAGTGGGGTCACAGGTTACTCAGCTTATAGGTCATTATTCAAGACTCTTATTTCTAACTCCCAGGCTAGGGTGTGTGATGATACCAAGGCTGATAAATGTTTATTGATGAGTTGGCGTTGTAAGTATATACGTCAGTCTTGGAGAGGGTGGCAGGTCTGCAGTCTGATTAGGGTGGGGGAACGTGAGAGGGGATTCTGTTGCTGTTTGCTGATGAGAAGGCCGTGGAGGCAAACTTGAGCAAGAAACTGTAGAAGTTGGTGTCTGGTCTGAGTTTGAGAGACTGTGTGAAGATAAAGTTGTAAGTTTATGAGTATAAATGTTGATTAAGGTAGGTTGTGTGTGTGAGGAGAGTGTGCTGAAATGGTTTGGACATATGGGGTGATTGAGTGAGAGGAAGGTGATAAATAGGGTGGCTGAGGTAGATACTGTGGAGGTCTGGATCTGATCTCTCTCTCTCTCTCTCTCTCTCTCTCTCTCTCTCTCTCTCTCTCTCTCTCTCTCTCTCTCTCTCTCTCTCTCTCTCTCTCTCTCTCTCTCTCTCCTCTAATCTATCTAAGTAGACACAGCTTCTTTATGTCTTTCGGTCATGTGCCCAAAAACAGGTTAAAGAGATGGAAAGCAAGAGCGGCTGGTGTCCGGGTTTAGGTCAGGTGGAATGGCGAATATATAATCCCATGCTTCACTAGCCGTCGTCAGACAGACTACACTCCACTGTCATGTTTTTCTACCACTGGTAGAACAGTGGCTGTTGAGGTCCCATTGGACCATGGGGTACAGCTCGCAGGCACCTCACTGGTCACTCTTTTAGCGTGGATGACAATATACTCAGAAGGACACAGATACACTTGGCAGTATACATCCTGGCTTAGGTTGGTGTATACGTGTACACAGGAGTAAGGACATGGTACACATGGACAAGATTAAGACTCTCTCCGCGTAACACGCTGGCATTAGCCACCAGACTCTTTCGTCTTAACTCTCTAACATTCTCTACGGTGAGCGCAACGCGCTAACTCTGTCTAATGACCAAATTAGTTCGTCATAAGTCAAGAAATTTCACGAGATGGGGTACCACGAGTGTGGACCTCACTCTACCTATATCATTAAAGACAAGGAAATGCTCTCTTGTGAACTAAGAATGTGGCCAGGGGTTTTGAGCACTCACTAGGGGAAAATAGATAAAGGAAAGACAAGTCCAAAGGTTACGAGAAGAAAAGATGTAGATTAAAGGTATAAAAAACAGTTCTCTCCATACACACAACAAGACGACCACAGACAGAGGATAATGCACACATACACACGCACGCACGAACGAGGGGACGGGGGGGGGATGGAGGGACAGGACGGGACGTGTGGAGGGAGGGGAGACGCACACACGCCGGCACCCCTCCCCCCCCCCTTCCTATAATAGCGTGGTAGGATTCATAATAACCACCCATATCACACAAGTCATTAGCATGTAGTCCAGTGCTCACGCGAGCAGCCAATAGCCTGATGCAGAGTCCCCATTCGTACCCTTCATCACCCTCCATTACTTTTTTCCCTAATTACTTCTGCTAATTGTTATTGCATGTGTGCTTGGGGCCGTATCTACGGGGGCCTCTGTGTGTGTGTGTGTGTGTGTGTGTGTGTGTGTGTGTGTAATTAGCTATTTGTACTGTACGGGGAGAGGGACGTTTCTATGTTGGTATGGGTAGGAGGAACCCATCTCATGACCTTCTCAAATCACACACAGGTTGGGTAAAGCTTCCGTATTACGTCATCCTGATATTCATCCTCACATGACTCACTTCACTCCCTTCATCCTGATATTCATCCTCACATGACTCACTTCACTCCCTTCATCCAATGTTCTTATGGAAGAATTTCATTGCATCTTTTTTTTTTTCTCTCTCTCGAGCAAAGTTTCTTGCTTGATTCTATATCATAACCTTTGGTTGCTCTATCCTTGCGACTATATAACACACACAGACACACAGACACAGACACACACACACACACACACACACACAGACACACACACACACACGTACACACACTCAGACAGCCATACACCTTCTTTGCAACTGGTCTTATAAATGAAAGATCTTGAAACTACACAATCATTCATCCTGTGTCTTTATCTGGATCTGTTATACACAAGGTTGTGTCTACACAGTATACATACACATATGTATATACACAAGGTTGTGTCTACACCGTATACATACATGTATATACACAAGGTTGTGTCTACACCGTATACATACATGTATATACACAAGGTTGAGTCTACATCGTATACATACATGTATATAGAGTTTAACTCCTCCCTACCCTTCTCTCCCCACCCACTAATCACCATCATATATGGAGACATTGGTAGAGAGAACAACACGAGAATCCTTTCAGGTAAATTGAATATATTAAATACAGTCGTACATCATCTGCACGGTAGATAGTGTATAGGAAGGGGAGAGGGGGGGGGGAGGAAATCCTTTATCTCCTTTTTTTATCTTTATTTCATCTGCACAATTACGCAGTAGCGTGTTATATGTCCCCTTAATCCCTCGTGGACGGTACGGGAGTAGCGCGTTGTGGGTGTACCATAATCCCTCGTGGATGGTACGGGAGCAGCGCGTTGTGGGTGTACCATAATCCCACATCAACGGTAAAGATTAAGCGTGTCTCGTGCACCGTAGACGACCCACCTGGGTGGAGTGCGGGAGTGAAATCAGAGAAATTAACTCGTGGGTGACAGAAAGGAAGGCTGCATGAAAATCGTGATGAAGGGACGGGGGCGCCTTCAACCTCCCCCCTCCTCCCTTCTCCCCCTCCGCCCCTCCTCCTTCCTCAAAGGTGATTAGTGCAAAAACCTCTGATTTACGAGTGATAATGATACCCCCCCACCCACCTAACCCTCCCCATACGTCGACCCACAAACAAACACACTCTCTCTCTCTCTCTCTCTCTCTCTCTCTCTCTCTCTCTCTCTCTCTCTCTCTCTCTCTCTCTCTCTCTCTCTCTCTCTCTCTCTCTCTCTCTCTCTCTCTCTATGTTACATAAACGTACCCCAGACACACAGGTCCTCGATCATGGCTGGGTCTGGACCTGAACCTCACGCGATTGATCTGTCAACTGGTAACACAGTAGGGGGGCTGGAGAGAGAGAGAGAGTCAGCGTCTCACGATACCCCTAGTGAAAATATTAGTAGTAGTAGTAGTAGTAGTAGTAGAAATAATAGTAGTAGTAGAAGTAGTAGTAGTAGTAGTAGTAGTAGTAGTAGTAGTAGTAGTAGTATTATTATTATTATTATTATTATTATTATTATTATTAGTAGTAGTAGTAGTAGTAGTAGTAGTAGTAGAAATAATAGTAGTAGTAGTAGTAGTAGTAGTAGTAGTAGTAGTAGTAGAAGCAGCAGCAGCAGCAGTAGTAGTAGTAGTAGTAGTAGTAGTAGTAGTAGTAGTAGTAGTAGTGGTAACTGAAACACAATTTGTATGATTGAATCAGCTGGATTACATAACCCCGGGGTTTCTGCGCTACAATCAGCGGCAGGGAAATGATGATGAACTCCTGTGGAATGGGAAGTTCCTCGAGGTGATTATACATATTCCTTGTTGTCGTATAATGCTGATTCTCTAAAGACGATTATCCTATCATCCTACTTTCTATTTGATCTTTAGGTATCATATTAAGCAAAACAAAGGATACATTTTCTCTCCTACTCCTATCATACCCCTGGACTGTATAATGTTACCTGAAGTGAAAAAAAAACTCTAATATTCTTCACTTCGATAAGGCCACCTTCAGTAGCCATTTCCCCTCCTCACTGTGTATTGACGATGGGGGTGTCCAGAGTCATCTAATGCCCTTAGCTCTACTGACGAAGTCTTTGTCCCGGCAGGAGGTGACGACGGTGTCTGAGTCCTTCGACGCCCGGGAGGGCAACTGGGTCAAAATCGAGGTGTACAAGTTGCTGCAGGAGTGGCTCAACAAACCCGACGAGAACCTGGGCCTCGTGGTGACCGCCTACGACTCCGAAGGGAGACAAGTGGCCGTCACAGACCCCAGCGAGATGCCTTCCAACGTAAGAATTAGAATCTGTCTCTTGATGTGTGGTCACACCTGCCCCCCAGCACCTGCCTGTAGAAGGTGTGGCTCTCATGTTCCATTCGTTCCTCTCCAGATGTCTCTTACTCTCATGAATGTTATGATCTGTACGTCAGTGATGGTGTTGTGTGTGTCTGTGTGAGGTGAGTTTTACACTCGTGTGTGTGTGTGTGTGTGTGTGTGTGTTTGTGTGTGTGTGTGTGTGTGTGTATTGGATGGGTGTTGAGGGTAATTTCTATTCCCAGGGAGACGTGTGTGGCTCGATCGTTAAGCCTTTCCCAACGCTCGTTTAGATATCTTGGTGACGTCGCTTATGGTTAGGCTGGAGCCAGAGGGACCCCCTCACTGTCAGGGAGGGTTGGAGTGGGAGGGGAGGAAGGGGGAAGGAAGGAACTCTTCCAGCGCACCTCATTAAGGCCGTGTGAGATCTTTATCACCCACGGCTGAGTGTGGACGCCAGCGATAGCCCGAGCATGTCTGTCCGCTCTCGTGTGTGTGTGTGTGTGTGTGTAAGAATCTCCATGAATTTTCCTATTGTAATCAATAATGTCTTACGCCTACAAGATCTTCCTTAACTTTATAACTCAATCTCTCTCTCTCTCTCTCTCTCTCTCTCTCTCTCTCTCTCTCTCTCTCTCTCTCTCTCTCTCTCTCTCTGCAGGAGGAATTACAGGTGTATGGGGAAGGACCTGTGTGTCTCTTACACACACGCACCCACACACTCCTCTTGGATTTCTGAGCATTTGTAAGAGATGAATTTGCTGAACACAGAGACGGCAATATAGGGAGGCACACGAGTATAGAGACACACTTTATAGTGATGCTGTAAGCTGGGTTTCTTGTAGATCTGCGTTTGCACGTCCTCGTGCTGCTGGTCAAGTGAATATACAAACCAAATGTAGGACTTACTTCGACAATGAGAGGGTAACTAGAGCTCTATCTAGTGATATATCTACTTGCACCTGTTCATGATGGACCAGAAGACTCGTTTGTGTTGAACTGTCTCAAGGTGGCTAGTCCCTTGAGCCTACAGTGGCCCAAGACAGTCAGGTCAAAAACACTCTTATTAGTGACATCACTGGCACGTCATTCTGTCCTACTCAATATCCCTGTTTATCATGAAAGTCAGACCTTCTCATCGAGTGCTTGGATGTGACCTAAAACCACTTCAGTTGCCCGTCAACCCACTGAATATCTTTTAGATATAATAGATATACTAGATATATGAGCCTTGTCAGAATCGTATTCTTAGATATAGGAGTCTGCTCACGGTTGGCGCCGAGGTCCCTGATCCACCGTCAGGACCGCGAGTCCTGCCAGTCCTTGATGGTGCCGTAACGCCTGAAGCATCAGAGTACGGGTCTTGAATACGACGACGGTGCGACTCCTTGGGTACCTTGGCCATGCCAGAAAAGTTCAGGCAGCCATGCCATAGGGTCGTATCGGCCGACATGTAGGAGGGTAGTATGGTCCGTCGCATTCAAGGGTCGTATCGCCCGTCGCATTCAAGGGTCGTATCGCCTGTCGCATTCAAGGGTCGTATCGTCCGTCGTATTCAAGGGTCGTGTCGTCCGTCGCATTCAAGGGTCGTGTCGTCCGTCGCATTCAAGGGTCGTATCGTCCGTCGCATTCAAGGGTCGTATCGCCCGTCGCATTCAAGGGTCGTATCGCCCGTCGCATTCAAGGGTCGTATCGTCCGTCGCATTCAAGGGTCGTACCGCCCGTCGCATTCAAGGGTCGTATCGTCCGTCGCATTCAAACAGGCGTACCGGCGTGTTCAGTACGCTGATATGATCATGGTGTTCGAAAGGTAAAAGTTGTTGCTAGTGAGTCAGGCGCGTAGTGTCGTCTGTGTACCACGTACTGGTGCTATACGTACCTATTCTCTAACTCATATCCTGTCCTGTGTACTTGTAGAGTTGAACCCACTACCTCCTGTTTCCATACCCAACGACTTTGGTTTCCGAACCCGCTATCTCTAGTTCCGAACCCACTAACTCAATTTCCCAAACCCTCTGACTTTAGTTTCCGAACCCACTATCTCTAGTTCCGAACCCACTAACTCAATTTCCCAACCCCCTGACTTTGGTTCCGAACCCACTAACTTTGGTTCCGAATCTACTAACTCTGGTTCCAAACCCACTATCTCTGGTTCTGAACCCCACTAACTCTGGTCCCGTCCACAGGCGCCGATGCTGGAGATCCACACGGAGGAGGGCAGGCGGAGTCGCACTCGACGTAACATCGGGAGTTACGTCTGTACGAACAACAACATGGAATCTCGCTGCTGTAGGTACCCGCTGGTCGTCAACTTCGTCGAGCTGGGCTGGGACTTCATCGTCGCACCCAAGGTATACGAGGCCAACTTTTGTAACGGCGAATGTCCCTTCCTCTACGCCCACAAGTACGCCCACACCTCCCTCATCCAGAAACTGAACAGCACCAACGCCAAACACGGGCCTTGCTGCGGGGCGAGGAAGCTCTCCCCGATGAAGATGCTGTACTACGACCACGACCATAAAATCAAATTTGACACCATCCAAGACATGGTGGTCGACCGCTGTGGCTGCTCCTAAGCCGCTGCCCCGTCGACACCTACTTACTCCGTTCTTTCCAATAAACATCTGTGATGGAGAGTAGATTTTAAATAAGGCTCGTATTCCAGTGTCCAGTCCAAGTGTAATATTTCAGTGTTTTCCCCTTGTAGCTCATTCGTCAAAGTCCTGTTACTGATCGATGCAATTTGTATATAAGATGCAGTTATCACTTCTGTGTTTACAAAAGTACGAGATCTTTCTACCCGTGTCTATTGCTTTATCGTACACGAGACGGAGAGTTGACGTACCCGTGTCCCGACGACGTCTTGACTCTCTCTCTCTATCCCCCTCTGTCTCTTTCTCTCTCTCTTTGGCCGGAACACTTACAGTCTGGTCTCTTTCTCCCTCTCTCGTTCTGGCCGGAACACGTACAGTCTGGTCTCTTTCTCTCTCTCTCTCTCTCTGGCCGGAACACGTACAGTCTGGTAAACTCAGTAGACTTCTTCTTTTTATTATATATAATCTGACCTATTATGTTCTTTGGGATCTTAGACACGTGGCTCTCAAATCATCCAAATAATACTCAGCCGAAAATTTTTAGACATTGTTAGCAACTTACCTGAAACTCTGCCAATGATGTATATATATATATATATATATATATATATATATATATATATATATATATATATATATATATATATATATATATATATATATATATATATATATATAAATTCAGTGACATCCTGGAAAATTCATACCACACCATACAATAGAGATATCTACGATAATATTCGCCAGCCATGTATAACGCATGTAAAACAGATGTATAATAATAGTAATGATAGTAATAATGATAATAATAATAATGATACACGATCATTCAATATACAAGATAGAGAAAATCCACACTCTGAGCGACCCATTGCGAACACATGAACAGTATGATCATTAATCTACCACGTACACCAGTAATGATGTAGAACTCCGCTATGTTCGTAAGTCAATTATCAATTATTTTCTTGTTTTCGTCTGTCTCGTTATCCGGCTTTATTGCATTAATAGAGAAGGACCTCCTCAACTCTATACATACACCCGAGAACCATCGTCTCCCCATGGCAGAAAAATGACTATTATATTCACGTCTATCGAAAAGATTCACAACAAAAAATAGACTAAACAAGATAATGTTATACAGATTTATTATGAGCAAGTAGATGAAGGCCAGAGATACGTAACCTTCCCCTCCCCCTTCTACGGCATATGTATGGACGGGTTGTAGTCTTCGTGTGTATAGTATCGGGACGTAAGGCTAATCAACCTTCTCCTCCCTGCCCGCCTTCCCTACCTGAAGAGTGTGACCCTACGCGAAGGACACGAGGCTTTGGCCTGGATACTGGAATGCGCCTGCCTGAGACGCGCTGCTCTTCTGCCCTTAACACGGAAGAGCAGTTCATCCTCAGGGCACATGTGAAAACTGAAGACCAATATGATAAGTTTTTACCACCACCACCCTTCGCTGCCCCTGTGAATCTGTCGTTAACTAAGTGAATCTGGAAGATCTTTTTGTGCAATCGGGACAATTATTATTATTATTATTATTATTATTGCTATTATTATCATTATCATTATTATTATTATTATTATTATTATTATTATTATTATTACTATTTTCTTCTTTTAAAGCTTCCACAGATTCACGTGAGAATTTCTATAGGCCGCTTCAAGAAATATGCGCATAGGCCTATCTGTGTACGAACAGTCTAGTGGCTCCAAATGTGAAGGTTTAGGGTGAACACCCTTTCATCCTAGGTGAACTCAGAAGCTGGGCCTATGTGTATATACCCCAACAGGTCTACTACGTGAATCAGTCCGGTAGACCTCAGTGAACAGTCCTATATAGGCCTATGCAAACGACATTCTGTGAAACCCATGAGAACCTGCAGTGCAATATAATTCACTGAAACCCTGATCCAATTAAGGAACAATGATGTGATCTGACAATAATTGGTACTCTGGAAACTAATGGCATATCAAAATGAAGAAAAAAAAAAGAGATATATGAAATAATTTTCAACACCACACATGGCACCTGCGAACACAAGGATACCTTAAAAGAGATAAAACAAAAAATAATTGCAGCTTCACACATATATATATATATATATATATATATATATATATATATATATATATATATATATATATATATATATATATATATATATATATATATTATTTTTTTTTCCATATGTACTTATCTATATGCTAACACATTGATTTACCCACCAGACCCAGACTATGAAACAGGTCGGGGCGCTCTTCCGTTGGACTAGATCAAATTCGTAACAGCGAAATGCTAAAGAAGAGAACCGAATGTTTAGTGGCTTCCCACGAGACAGCCTCCCCTTAATGGATGAAGGAGAAAAAAAAAGGGGGGCCTGGACCTGCCTGAGCCTTGTGGCTTGACGTCGCGAGAAAGTTCAACTTGAATTGAATGGTTCGTCAAGAAACACTTGTTGGTCGACACCGTCTGTGCTTCTCTGTGTGTGCTTCTTATAGCTTCCTGTTGTGTCCATGGCAGTGAGAACGTTCGTGTAGTAGATCCATTGGTTTGTTCGTGAAGGAGAACCACTGGTACTTTCGTGGATGAGAGGTCTCCACCCGGGGCGTCGGTGGATGAGACCCTCTCCACTCACGCACCGGTGGAGAGGAGGAGATCTCTCCACTAATGCATCGGTGGAGGAGCTCCGCTGAAGAGGAGCTAACTCCACCTGACGCGGAGGTGGAGGTACGTACCTCCACACCGAGGCATGGCGGATATCAGTGCCCAGCGGCCTCTCGTCTGGTCGGCTCTCGCGTTCCTCTCGCTCATAAGGAAATGCCACGCGTGTCATTGGGTAGGATCAAAAGGTAATCAAAAGCAAAAAAAAAAAGAGGAAAAAAAACTCATACAACGATTATAGACGCCATGCAAGCACTTTCTCTATACAAAAAAAAAATATTATGTGTAAAGTACAAATGAATCAATTCGTAGTTAAGAAATTTATATAGTCTAAGATTATAAAATAAGCTGAAACTTTTATTAGACAGTCTTTTGTTATATTTTTTAGCTTCCGTGGGATGGCTGAGGTGTCTGATGTGGCCTACACTGTGAAGAAAGAAAAATAATTGAAACGAGAAACTATTTTAGAAAATATGTAACTGACAGACAGACAATCAGATACGTATAGATATAATTCACAGATATCTTTACAGACACGTGTAGATATTATTTTAAAAGATATTTTTTACAAATAGCCTTCAGATCTTTTAGGGGAAGTTTAGTGGAGATAACTTATCAGGCCTTGAAGATAGCCATCACGATAAGACTCAGCGATTAACTGGGAGCAGTTCTGTCTATATCCATGATATATAGACAGGGATATATATATATATATATATATATATATATATATATATATATATATATATATATATATATATATATATATATATATATATATATATATATATATATATATGTTGCCTTTTTAATCATGGTTCTCGACAGCCACTGTAATGCCTTTAGGTAGTGGAGTATGAGTGACGCATTGTTCCCTTTCGAGAGGAGTAACTCCCTCGTTTTCGACCATGACCTAACTCGATCACGTAAGGTCTGACCTTTAAGTGGTCAATGTCAAAGGCCAAGTCATTATTACACCTTAGGATGGCACGTCTCTTGCTCAGGGGAGTTACGGAAAACGGTCAGAGGGAGGGAACGAGTGCGGACCCTAAACCCTATCGTTGACCTTTGTGTCCCTGAGTTCCCAGTGATTCCCTGAGGTCACCCGCATGATCCAGTACGAGCTGATGATGATCTTCTCAAGGACTGCATTGTGCGACATGAGCGCCAGTCCTCCCCCCTCCCCAACGAGCGGGTAGTAAGGAACCCCACGGACCATAGACAGCGACGTATGTGAACACCCGTAATTATGTAGTTTCCTCGTTAAGACAACCAAACGGGGGTCTTCTTCGTTACAAACAGTAGGCGCTAACAACCCTAAGGCACGTGTGCGTATAAGCTCTCTCTCTCTCTCTCTCTCTCTCTCTCTCTCTCTCTCTCTCTCTCTCTCTCTCTCCTTATCAACACCGTTTGTCGCTAAGGACACAAACTCTCCCGAACATGAATTCCAGCGAGCCCTCCCGGCCGGCCCCCCAACTCCTCGTCCACCACCACCTCCCCCACCTCCTCCTCCTTCCCTTCCTCCTTAAGGCCTATACCATACCGTCTTTCCCGCCCGAACGTCCCCCCACTCTCTCTCTCTCTCTCTCTCTCTCTCTCTCTCTCTCTCTCTCTCTCTCTCTCTCTCTCTCTCTCTCCCTTCTGTCACCTCCGTGATCTCACCTAAGCCTAGTCCTCGAGGAAGGCCTACCGGACCTTGCCCCTCCTCCCTCCTCACCCAGGTGTAAACACATGTGGCCCAGCGCCCCTGTGGTAGACCCACCACCAGCGCCCCTGTGGTAGACCCACCATTCCCCGCAGTTTACTGTCCCTACCACAACACCTGCTCCTCCTTACCGGGTCCTATCACCCCTTTTGCCAAGGCCCTGTCTTGTTGCTGTGGTCTGTCTTTACTAAGGGTTTTCGAAGGAAGTGCAGCCAGTCTGGTGTGTGGGAGGAGGAGGAGGAGGAGGAGGAGGAGGAGGAGCTGTTTGTCGTCCCCAGACCTCGACGGGAGAAAGGGTTGTCTCCGATCGTACGTAGTGATATAGACCCCGTCCGTAACCCATGGAGACCCCGTCTGTACCCATGGAGGACCCCCCCGTACGTACCTTTGGGGACCCCCACCGTAACGTATGGAGACCCCGCCAGTACCTGCGGGGACCCCCCCGTCCGTAACCTATGGGGGATCCCGTACGTACCTTTTGGGACCCCGTCCGTAACCTATGGGGACCCCCGTCAGTACCTGCGGGTTTTTCGTCCATGGTGACGGGGGGATCTCATCGGTGGCGTCGGTAACGAGATGACTATATTACGTAGTAGGCTTAGTTGATGACCACTGGCGGAGTGCCGTAACGAGGGAGGCCTATTGGAACATCGTTAATTGAGTGTCAGGGGGTAATGTAGGAAGGCCTACCCTGCCACTAGTAATAGGGTGTGACTTGTAATAGTCAGGGGGAAGGCCTACTTGGGAACCATTAATATGCTATAGGTCGCGTGAGAAGGAGGGTGGCGATAGGGAGGTAGGGAGGAGCCGCTCCGGCTTCTTACCGTACTGAACGCAGGATGTCACCCATGAAGGACCGACCCACGAAGTTGCCTCTGAGACGAAGAGATAATCAGACGAACACAGGTCTTCAGCTAACTATATATATATATATATATATATATATATATATATATATATATATATATATATATATATATGCTCAAAGAAAGCAAAAAATCGATTGACGTTTGAAAGAAATATATACATATTTCTGATAGTGCTCGAGAAAGTTTAATCTACGAGAATGGTTTTTTTTAAAGAGTATTTTCATGGTGCAGCAACTAGCCAGCTCTCTCCATCATCATCATTTGTGATATTCTCCTTCGTCCTACAGTGACACTTCGTCCTTGCAACTCTATCCTACCGTTGCTGACCCAGACTGCTGCCCCCCATCATCCAGAACACAGCTCTTGGAAGGAACCATTGATGGGTGTTTATCTTCTCTCCACGAGCCAGTTGCACCCTCAAGCAGAGCACCTTCAGCAGGTCCAAGACATGGTCCACACTTCTCAAGGACTAAGTGTGAAGGATGACGCTACCCCAAGGGATATCAGTGTGAAGATTTCACAGCACATCGAGGAAAGAAGGATCTCCATGACTGAGGTACCTCAGGAGCCCTGGCTGGAAACCCAATGTGTTTCGAAAGTGAGGAGGTCGACCCTCGTGTCTGATCCACTTAATATGGACCCAGCGATCGCCTTTAGGTACCCCGCTCTCCCGCGGGTCGCCGACGCCGCCGCCCCAACCTCTCAGACGAAGGGGACGAAAATGAATCTGGATTTCCCCACCTACGCAAGTCACTGGCCGAACTTCGCTACGTAAAAGAACCAGTTTGCTGTGACATTTCCCACAACGGGGAGTTGGTAGCATGGAGGGTATCGTCTCACGAGACGTTCCCACACTACGTGGAAAGTTTTCTCTTTCGTTTAAGTATGCTTTAGTGATCAGGCTGTCTGGCTGGCAGGCAAATCATCTACAAGAGCAAGCTCTTACGTGTTCTAAAACTTCCCAAAAGAGAATTCGATTCGGTTAGCTGGTAGTGTAAAATACGTAGATAGAATTCATTCTTTTTTTTTGTTGTTATAATTCCTCTTCTAGATTCCGCTCCGACTAGCGACATATCTACGACCAATTGACCTTACTGCTTCTAAACAGCTGTGAATATCCCCCCGCCCAAAACCACCCCCCCCACACAACCCTACCCCATCCCACATGACGCTCAGAGTCTTCGTAAAAACAAAAACCAAACAAGCCCCCGCCATAGACGCTCACGCTGACGTAAATTCCCGTGGAGAAAAAAAAAAGAAGGAAGATAGAGATGGCTCTAAGGCTATCTAACCCTGGGGCACAAGTGGTCCTGAAGGCCGACCTTTCCTCCCCCCCTTCCCTCACCCACCATCCTTAAAGCCAAACCCACAACCACAGAAACCAACCCCTCCCCTCCCCCCCCGAAATCCAAGGCCTTTTAAGACCATGAAAATGAAAAAATACAAAAACAAACAACCGACGCTCTGATTGGCTTGTCTAAAATCTGAGGAAGAGTGAGACAGTGCTCTGCCATTGGCTGATTGAGGGAGGAGGAGGAGGAGAAGGAGGAGGAGGAGGAAGGGTTGCACACACACGCCCCGGCCCCCCGCACAAGTTCCATGGCAAGGATGGGTCGCATGGCATGCACCAGGGACGTCCCCAGGTTCGATCGCCAGGGAGGGATGGGAGGGGAGGAAAGGAAACCCAACCCGACATGAAAAAAGGAAATTCTCTCATTATGAAATGGATCAACGTTGTAGGATACATAACCTTGTATTGTATGTTTGTATATACGCCCTTTGATCTCACTAGAGTTTGTCTATGTTTATTACATATATTTCTCTAAAGGCCTTATCAAGCTTCGTCAATTTTATCAATATTTTTTTTTTTTCTTTTTGGATCTAATATGAAATTTGCAGTACACAAATGTCTATATACAAAATATTATAATGTTGTGCTTGTCCTAGCTAATATTTTGTAAACTGTATTTGTACTGTAATTTTGTCAAATGTAGTTTAGGAGAATGAACAAAAAAAATTTTATTTTTTTTTTTCTTGGGGGGTAACGTCTTATAGATGTTACACAGACGAAAAATAGAACGAGGGTTGGTCACTGCCGACCACCTCGTTACTGTGTTCACTGGAGTCTGTATCAGGAGAGTGGTTGACCTTGAACAATATGTATGACCCATGATAGTATCGAACATTATGGGTCTCGCCATATACTTAAAATTTCAGTCTCATTTTTTTTTTGTTTCGTTTTTTTTTTTTCTATAATCATTCCCTGTGATAGTGTGTGTCTACCTTACCTTAGTCTGCTATTCAAGGTATTGTAATATACATATATTCATATATATACTTTTATCATCTAGTCCAACATACAATTTACTGCAAAGTATAAATATATAATCCGGTCAATCATGTTTTACTCTACCTTACTCTCCCCTGTGTGTGTGTGTGTGTGTGTGTGTGTGTGTGTGTGTGTGTGTGTGTGTGTCTGTGTGTATAATCACCTGGCAAAAGACGAGATAACCAGCACGTGGCATGACATGTACAGAAGGTCAGGTCATGACCCCCCTGCACAGGAGAAGAGGGTGCTACATTCATGAGGTCCCTCTCCCCCCTCACAACTCTCTTACATTCTCTCTTTACTATGATACTTCCCTTTAAACTTCTGCATATATTTGGTGTACGTCCATATTCACAGTTTTCTCTGTCACGTTATTCCAATCGTCCACACACTATCCTTTCTTCAGTCCTGGCCAAGTCACGGTCTTCTAACTGTACCTCATCACTCTTCCTTCTGGTACCACCTTCGTTTGTTGTCCTCCTCCTAATCATCTCTATTAGTTCTTTGTGCTTCTCTAAGTGTGCGGCGACCAGACCTGAGAAGCAAGATCTACTTATAGGAGATGCAAGCAGCCTCCTGCACATTTTCTTATCCCCAGATAATTGAACTGTTTTCTGATATTGGCATGTGAACAGTCTGTCTCATTCTCCTGCTGGCTGCCAAACTCTAACGACAGGGTAGGGACAATGTCTACTCCTAAGTCTCTCTCACATACAGATTTCTGCAGCTTATTTCTTGCTAGCTGATGTTCACACGATAACCCAATCATTATTAGGTCTTACACATGCTGGCTTCGATATGGAGAACACATCATCTATTGTTATATGAACTGGTGACAAGTGATCGTGCGATGCTTGAATCTAATTACATAAGGTTTGTAGTAAGAAGATAAAGAATAACAATGGAGACAAAGGACTGTCTGTGGAAACATGAATTAAGGAATGGAATTCAACAATTATCATAGAGGCTAAAGTAAATGCAAGAATCTGTGAAGCTCACAACGATGGAATGAGGGGAACACGGCAGCCTATAATAGGGAGGGGGGGGGAACAGGAGTGAGGAGGATTGCATCAGCTTACAAGGGGACCTCATCAAATTCCAAAGTTAGTCTGATTCATGACCGATGTACTTTCAGCTAGAGTCAGGTTAGATCACAACACAAAATAGTTACAGAGGAGCAGTTAACAAAGCACGTGACACAGGTGGAGGGGAGAATTAAGCATATGGTTACTCCACACACACATAGACGTCAGGAGTGAGTAGATTCTACAGCCAGAAAAAAACTGAAGCTTAAACTAAACATCTGGTCACATGGATGAGACGAGAAGGCTGTCTGACCTTCGTTATTCGGGAAGGATGTCACACAACTGACCTGCTGCAACAACCTTACACCTGATCGTACTCCCGAACGGCAGATTGAACTGCTGGTGTTGCTGCTGCTGACGGCGTCTAAATGACGCAGAGGGAAAGCCGTCAGTAGTCATGGCGTCAGTTCTGCATTCCACACACACACACACACACACACACACACACACACACACACACGAACCATATGTAAATGCTTCACTGATTCTCAGATTCGGGCTTACCCCACTTGGGGTGTTGCAGGGATGACGTGTTTGTTTAATAATGATAATAATAATAATGATAATAATAATGATAATAATAATAATAATGATAATGATGATAATTATATCTAACTGCTTTTCCGGCCTGAACGAGACAGCGTCAAGGGTCAAACGAGCAATGGGTTCATTTGTGCAGGCGTCCTGTCTGTAACGCTCGGTGGTTCCTGGTGAGTTATGGAGTGGTCTTGGTGGGAGGTGGTCATGTGCTGTTCTTGTAGAGAACGGAGTGTCGAGGATATTGAGGTCAGACTGTATACTGTAAGTATTGGTTTACTCGTTGTACATGTGTTGAATGCTATGATCATAAAGCCAGTGGTTGTTCTGAGTCGTCTGTATTATCTTTTGTACTTTGTCATGTTTGCTTCTGAAAGGATAAATGACGAGGAGGGTGAGGCGTAGTTTAGTGTGGAGCGGATGGGTTGCTTGTGAAGGATATTGAGGAATTCTTTTTTATGTGAACCTGGTGACAGACAGTGTGTGCCATGGGCGTTGTTTGATAGTCCTAGTCCTTATGTCGATTAGAAAGAAGTGAATATCCTGTGTGTGTGTGTGTGTGTGTGTGTGTGACCACAAGGTGGACCTAGAGAGCGATAGATGGAGGGATAAAGAGAGATCTCGAGAGAGAAAGATAAAAAGGTTTTTATCCTATTCCGTGATGACGTTATTGATTAAGGTGTGAACACAAGAAACGTACTGATATGATAAGCAGCAACCGTTGCCATGGCGACCTCCGACGATCAGTGACGGGAGGTAAGAGGATCAAAGTCTCTGTCCATCGCTGTCACGACACCACCCCATCAGACGTCTTTCCCTCCCTGGGACACCATTCGCTTATGGTCGCTTGAGGGCGCCACCGCCGCGGCAGGCGCTAGTGTACGACTGGGAAACAAAGCCATCCTCCTCCAGGTTTCTCCTTGAGGGCTGAGGGAGCCGCCTGTCCTCGAAGGATAGTATAGGAAAAAAAAAAGAAAAAAAGAAAGTAGAATCGATGGGATTATTACTGAAAGCGAGGGTGCATAATGATGAAGACTTAGTCAGGTACCATCACGCACACCTGGCCAGACCAATAAGATGAGGCTACGGTCCCTGATATCAGTCACTAACCTGACGCTGCTCCAACAGGTGCGCCAGCCTCCTACATCTCCGGCCCGAGGGGGGGTCGCTCTTGTTGCTGCCCCTTTGCAACAGACTTCTGGAAACCGATTGTGGAGGACGAGAGGTTGTGTTTTTATTCCTCCTTCATCGATGGAGTTAAAGGTGTTGATGTGAGAGAGTGAAACACTTGAATCTTCTTCTTTTTTCGTATGGAACCCGACGGAACCAGACGTCCACCGACAGACCAGACGTATATACAAAAGAACAAATGTTCGCTGGTCGATGATCGTAGTGATACGACGTTTGTCGCAAGATCTCAACGCAATCCATCTCGTCGCAGTGAGACAATTTTGTGGGACGTAATATTCTTGGCCTGCCTTTGCTCAGCTCTGGACGTGTTCTGTGGTTCGTGAGTCACCAGAAATTTGACTGGAACGAAGCAGACCTCGGTACAAACTGTGCCCCCTCGCCCCCCCCCTCTCTCTCTCTCTCTCTCTCTCTCTCTCTCTCTCTCTCTCTCTCTCTCTCTCTCTCTCTCTCTCTCTCTCTCTCTCTCGGTTGTACCGTGTTGACTCTACTGTACTGAGATATATAAAATGATAATCACAGAACAGACGCGTATAGATCAAGCTGGACCAAGATTATCAGGAACGCCATTCAGGTTGAACTGATTTGCGTCTGTGCCTCTCCATCCTCACAGCTTACACAGTAAGCCTACAGTCAACCTCTCAATTACTTCACCCGGCTTCAACATGACCATATCATAGGTGTATCACCACAAGACTCGTACAGTACCCAAAGGAATCTCTACATGACCTCAAATGGCTTCAAAAACAACTTGAGCTCATCCTCCTGACTCACGGTGGCTTCAGATTTACCTCTGTGCAAATGTTTGTTTACCTGTAATACTTTGGAGAGTCAGAGTGCCCTCCAGAGGGGGCGTTAGAATCACTGTTTTCTCGTGCTTGGACGACCTCACCCTCACAATACAAGAGAAATAGATTCGTGTATCATACAGTGGCATTGTAGTGCACTGTTGTATAACAGGAAGCCTCCTGAATGTGCCAGGAATCGTTACCTTCAACAGGACTCGAAGTTTGCCTACGGCAGAGGATCGTGAGTCTTGGCCTGCGTCAGGTGAGGGCGGGGTTGTCATCTACCCGACGAGGGGACGATGCAGCCTCACATCTTCGTGACGGGCGTCCCCGAGGAAACGCACTCGGAGAGCACCACCAGCAATGTCACCAATCTCTCCGTCTCCAGCAAGGGCAGCAGCGGTCAGTCGGGCGGCGGTGCCTTGGGTCAGCTCAGCGTCCCTACTTGGGAGACGGCTGTGAGGCGTCCCTCCTTCCTCCCGAATGACACAGAGATGAGCATTCGACCCAAGATGCGCAAGCTCTCCACCTACGACCTCAGTATGAACGACACCATCACCACCGACTCCTTCGAGCCCACTGTCAACGGCGGACCGCAGGAGGACCTGGTAGACAACGAACCGCCGCCTTGCCTCGGTTACCTGACGCAGTGGGTCGTCGGCGACGTCCAGTACATCACAGACTTCTTGGATCGCTGGCCGCTCTTCTCCTACATCCTGCCGCTCAAGTTAATCAACGCCTTACTGCGAACGCTCGGGGCGCCCGTGCTGACCAATAACCCTTTCAGTGGCGCCCTTATCCTCGTGGCCCTCTTGCTGGAAGCGCCCTTAGTGGCTGTGTGGGGGCTCGGGGCGCTCATGGTGGCTCTCGTCATGGCCCTGATACTGAAACAGCCTCAACACATCGTGTCCAGCGGCCAGGTGACCCAACATGGTCTCCTGCTGGGGCTCTTGGTCGGTCATTCTATGCAACACAGTTCTGACCACACTTTGCCAGCCGCTGTCCTCGTCCTGACGCTCACTGCAGCGCTCAGGTATGTGTGTGTGTGTGTCTACCTCATGACACTAATGCTTGGAATTAGTCATCACTAGACATACTTATCATAACAGTGACATACACATCATTATCTCATCCACACAGAGTAACGATCATTATATATAAGTCGTTACTGCCATATGTAGTTACACTGTGGTGGTCTGTGACCCCCTCCGCCCCACATGGCTATACTAATGTGTGTCAGGTGGTCCTGACGAACTCAAGTTTCTCCTCTCGACAGCGTCATCGTTGGGAACGCCGTGTCGACGTGGCTCTCCCAGACCAACCTTCCGGGCCTGACCCTACCATATATCCTGGTGGGTTCGACGCTCTCCTACGGCCTGGGCTACAGTGATTTCCCCGTAGGAGCCGCCCCCGTTGGAAACCTGGCCAATAATACGTTCGTCACGGACCTCCAGTGGTCTATGGTCAGTCGAGTTCGACTCGTACTTCGATAGACGTCTTTAGGTAGTGAAAGGAGGCAAGAATGTAATGGATTCAGCCCACACGACTCGCAGAGCTCCTGCCAAGATGTCATCTTCGCTTTCATCGAAATCTTTCTTAATATATATTCCTTGGGCAAGGAAGACATACTCTTGAGCATAACTATTATCTTCACTTAAGTAACTTATCATCAGCCCCTTACTTTTCATGATACTTACCCAATGATCTCCACAACTGTGATGCTTAAAGAAGGTATTGGATGGTGTTTGTGGAGGATGTTGTCGGGTGTATGTGGAAGATGTCGCGTGTATGTGGAAGATGATGTCGGGTGTATGTGTACGGTGTTGTCGGGTGTATGTGGACGGTGTTGTCGGGTGTATGTGGACGGTGTTGTAGGATGTCCGGGGACACTCAGTGTTGGCCGACCTCCTGCAGGTGCTTCAGGGAGTGGCTCGTGGAGCAGGCCAGGTGTACGGGTGTGTGGGTCTGGCCTCCTCCTGTCTGGTGCTGTCAGCCATGCTTGTCTTCTCGCCCATAGTCTTCCTCCACGCCATCCTCGGCACCCTCGTCGGCGGCCTCTGTGGTCAGTAGTGGTCTTCGGACGATGGTTTTTTTTGGGGGAGGGAATTTGGCTTCACCGCGTCAGCATGACACAAGAACACACCTACACCCAGTCACTCAGTCAACCACTACCATGTCAAGAGGTGTTGGAACCCTGAATGTAAAAGTACGATTCATGACTCCCAACCAAACACACCACTGATGAGTTTATGATACCTTCTCCTCCTCCTCCTCCTCCCCTCCGACAGGTGTGTCTTGACATCTGTCCTTCCCTTGCTAGCTACAAGTGCGCTCACATCTCCTCTGTTCCCTTCAGGTGTGATGATGTGTTCGCCACCTTACCTGGACCTGTACACTGGTCAGTATGGTCGTCACAGCCTCCTGACGGCGATATCCCTGGGCGGGTTCCTCTTCGTCGTCAACTTCTACTCGAGCCTCACTGCCGCCTGTGGTGCGCTCTTCTCGGCGTTCCTCTTCCACACCCTGAAGCAGGTAAGGAGGGAGGTGGGTCAGCCCTCACGACATCTTCTCTTGTTTTCAATCAACTGGTTATATCGAGGTGGAGATTATTGGGATGGAGGCGCCAGCAGACCTTACCCCATCCAAGTGGGACTCGTATACTTCCTTGTAGAAACAACTTGTCGGGACGCAGGCAGGCGGGCGAGCAGACCTCCCCTCCTGTGTGTGTACGTCACACATGCAGTCTTCGTTTTCTGTTCTTGGCTGAGTTCCTTTCCTGTGGGATGTACCCGAAGCAGTTTGGTGCCTGTCTGCAATTCGGGGACGAGGGATCTCAGGTGGCAGGAGGTGACGGTGTGTGTGTGTGTGTGTGTGTGTGTGTGTGTGTGTGTGTTCAAAATATTTTCTCAATTTCCTATATACATACATACTTGTGAACATATGATTTCTACGACCTTATATATATGCACGTTTATATCTCTGTTGCATTATTTTATCAACATCTTGTCTCAACACATCTTCATATTCTACTGTAATTATGCATTTAAAGTTGAAATAGATCTGTGAACATTAAGATTAAAGTTGAATAATCAAATCATGCAAATTTCCAACCCGCTCCCGCCCTCCCCTACAGAGCTCTGTGCCAGTGCTGACAACGCCGCATGTGGTGGCGACTTTGGTACTGCTGCACGCCCGGATTCGCGGTGGCCTACTCAAAAGGGTTGACCTGATTTACCTGACCTTCCCCGAGATGCATCGCAGACTCTTCCGCCCCGGGAACGCTGTCGAGGACTGCACCCTCGCTTGAGGCTGCCCTCCCACACTTGTGACGGCTCCCTAAACACCTGTGCCTACAGACCCCTGTGCAACACATCTGTGGTCCTTACATTTGATGAGTCCTACATCTGTGGTGTCCCACGACACTTGGGTCTCTTACACCTGTAGTCCCTCCTTACGCACCTTACACATCTGTCCCCCTACACACCTGTATCCCTACACTCCTGTGGGATCCACATGTACCCCACACAGATTCATAACACGTTCAATCATTCACCTACGTTACATTTCCCCTCCCCCCCCCACCTCATCAGCGTTATCACTACAGCAGAGAGAGAGAGAGAGAGAGAGAGAGAGAGAGAGAGAGAGAGAGAGAGAGAGAGAGAGAGAGAGAGAGAGAGAGAGAGAGGAGTCTCCACATACTTGCAACATACATAGGCTTGTGTCCACCCATATAGCGATCACTTAACCATGTTGATATTATTGTTACTTGTTAAAACATAATGTTAAAAATCCTTCTAACAGTGGAAAGTTAAATGCAATGTTGGATTTACTTCTCGCGGCATCAAGAACTTAGTCTGTAAATAGATTACACTTAAGCTAATTTACTCCTATTGTTCCACCATAATCTCTCTTGCAGTCCTTCTGTCGCTCCCTTATTTGAACTCCTGAAGTCTTTGTATAGGTTTAAATGAATTGTTTTGTCACTTATTTTCCCTAGGGATGTACACACTTTTTATATTTGTATAAAATATGAAACTAAATTCTCATAAACTGTATTTGCTGTTGTAGAGAAAAGAAATCCATGTTACCTATAGTTTCCACTAAATATTTTCGTTTTCTTCCTTAATATCTCAAAATAGAAAACGTACACTGATGGTGAGGGTTTCATTGTATAACTAAATTAGATATGTTTCCAACCTCTACTACAGCTAATTCTGATGGTAACTGCATCTCTACTGCAGCTTAAAGCCGACAATAACTTCACTTCTACCACAGCTTAGGCTGCTGATAGCTTTATCTTTACAGCAGCTCAAGCCTGAAGTAACTGTACCTTTCCCCTATTTTACTAGGACTGACTGTATTAAATACTTTTCGTAGTGTCTAAGGACTTTAACAGAACTTCTAACTTGCACGCTGAATAGTTTCCTTAGTCCTTGTAAGATCTAAGAGAACTTAAAACTTTTCGAATTTGTAATAGAACTTAAGACTTTTCGAATTTGTAATAAGGTAATCAATACAAAGAACAGGGAAGGAACTACGAATTTTCATTCCACAAACATACCCTTCAGGTAAGTTGAAGTGTGAGTTTGAAAGAGGAAAACCTGAAGGATGTGAAGCGTTTTCGATAACTGGGAGTAGGCATGGCATCATATGGAACCATAGAAGCTGATTTGAGTCATAGGTTGGATGAGAGGGTGGTATAAGGATATACTGAGAAATGTGTGGAAAATGAGGCGGGAATAGCGATGTTTAAAGGAATAGTTTTGTTTTAAGGACACGAGGCATGGAATATTGAGGAGAATGTACAGAAGAGGGTAGATTAAGAAATGATAGGGTAAGAAAAGGGGTGTGTGCTAATAAGAGGAGTATGGTTGAGGGGGGCTGAAGAGGGTGTGCTAAATTTGTTTGGACATGCGGAGAGAATGAGTGAGGAGAGGTTGATAAAGAGGGTATATGTATTACAAGAGGAGGGGACAAGAAAAAGGTGGAGATTGAATTGCAAATGGAAGGATGGAGCAAAAAAAAGAAAAAAGAAATAGTTTCGAGTGCTCGGAGCGTGAACATATAGGAGGGTGTAAGGCATATACAGGATAGACTAGATTGGAGAGATGTGGTATACAAGGGGCGACGTGCTGCTAGTGGACAGAATTAGGGAATATGAAGCGGTCAGGGGTAACCACGGAATGTTCTGTGGAGCCTAGCTGTAGATATGAGGCCGCTGATTTGGCGCATTATAATAATCAGATTAAGAATGAATGGAAACACATGAGACGTAAGAAGGGTCTATGCTACATCCTCAGTGGAGACAGAAGCAATGCCTAAGGTGAAGGTCGTATTATTCCTGATGGAAATATGAAAAAAAAGGAAAGTTTCACTCGAAAGGCCGGTCCTGTGCCATGACTGACGTTGATTAGGGTCAGCAGGAAAAGGAGGTGAGGTGGGTAAGCAGACGCTTCGAAGAAAACGGATGAACCCATTTAAGAGGGAGTTTCTGTGTAAACGCAAAAAAGAAATAGAGATGGAAAATGAATTCTAAGTTGTTGGAACACAGGTCATGGTGGTCAGTTGGAGCCTTTGTTTATAACATCCTTCGAGGGCATAGAATGATCGTAATCTATGGATACTGACTCTCATGAAATCAGTGTGTGGTTCAAAGAAGAGCGAGACGCACAAGTGAACCAGCTTCGTTCATTTGGGTCAGCTGAACACTACGAACATAGATAAGCTTCCTGCTTCTTCTCCATGACCCACATTCTCCAGGTATGTTTCTATAAATTATCCTAATTATTTTTTTTTTTCACACCAAAAGTTGATCTGCAGGTATCATTGAACGATCTTTTAAAGTTCTTGGCTTTCAGGCACCAGATAAACAAGTTCCACCCGCTCACCTTCGACAAAACACCACTGGTTTCCGCTGAGTCTATAATCACCAGTGATTGATATTCTGTCTTGCTATGTGAGCAGGTAAGAACAGTAGATAGAAGTCGTAGGTAGGGAACATATAGGCAGGAGCAGGAGGGAGAAACATTAGGTAGAGTCCCGGGAACGTTCATCAAGAGAGAGAGAGAGAGAGAGAGAGAGAGAGAGAGAGAGAGAGAGAGAGAGAGAGAGAGAGAGAGAGAGAGAGAGAGAGAGAGGAGGGGGGAAGGAGCTAGACACTAAGTAGCCAGTACTGAGAATGTTAAGTGAGAGGAGAGGAGCAGATATCTGGTATCCAGTAAGGGTTAGATTATAGGAAGAAGCGTCTGACAGTCTTGTACGTGACATTACGTCAAGTACATTCTACACTGACAGTTAGGATCCTCGTCGTACTACAGGTATCATTTAGCAGAAGCAATGTGTTAGGTGCTGTCTTGGTCTGGCTTACGTAGCCACCACCTTACGTAAGTGACCTGAGGTGCGAAGTGCGACACCTTAGCTGGGTGAAAGGTCATACAAATCTTGGGGGCCTTAACTTGAAAGTAGTTCATTAACATTATTCCTATTTCTGGTGTGTGTGTGTGTGTCTGTGTGTCTGCTTGTGTGTGTGTGTGTGTGTGTGTGTGTGTGTGTGTGTGTGTGTGTGTGTGTGTGTGACCAGGTTAGGCTCATTATAAGATGTAGGTGATCAACATTATACAAACTTCACTCCAAGTTCACAAAACACCAAAGTGCATCCCCATCTTGAATATTGTGCTCAGTGTTGAACTTAAGGAAAGGCATAAACAGAAAGGAGAGAAGTAGAGACAGGTTCGAGCTGTCAATATGATTCATGGGTTGAGAAACAATACCTATTAAAGCCGACCAAACGACCTGAATCGATTTAGTGAGACAAGAGAAGATCAAGAGGGGATCTAATGCAGGTATTCAAACATATTATGACAGGCTTTGATTATCATCTGGATCTAAGAAGCTGCTTAAGACTAGATTCGTCCGATTTCACTTATAGCAATGGATACAAATTCGACGGCAAGGTTTCATGTCGAGTGAGGGTAACTAGTTTTTCTTTAACAGGATTGTTAACGTATGTAATGATTTACCAATTACAGTGGTTGACAGCAGTACGATAGATACGTTTAAGAATAGACAAATAACGCTCCCGTCTCAATGACGAGAATGATATTATCTGCGCCATCTTAGGTACACTGGCAGTTAAGGGTCATTTTCTTTGAATTATCCGTGGGTTTCTGGCACCTCCCACCATCAAGAACAGCCCTTCTTTCATTCAGGTGTTGACAAAAACGTCCTCGAGCCTCGCGCGAAATGAGCATTCATAATGAAAGCGTAGGGACCTTAAGGTAGCACACTGTGTGGTGGATTAATCTGTATGCCCCACAAGGAGGACATGTATAGGATAATGTAATTAATGGGGGCCACTTCCTCCTCCTCACGTTGACGTGGGTTATGTTGTCCCATCATCTGTTCTGCTGTCACTAGGAGAACTCAGCTGCCTAGCTGGTTACAAGGCCACTCGAGGAATCACCCACCACCATCCCACCACACCCTAGTGCTCCTAGGTCCTCAGGTGAAGATGTCAGAGAAGCTACTTGTGTGGAACACCACCAAATCCCTCTCCTTAGTCCTCTCCTTCAGGATGTGACTCAAGGCTTCTTGTCTTATCTGTTAGGTGGTTGAAATTTGGAGGAGAAGGTGGTGTTGTGAAGTTTTGCCTTGGAGGAGGACGTGGTGTTGTGAAGGTCGTCCTTGTCGAAGGATTCGTATACTTCAAAGTCCCTCCTGGGGATAGGCAAGACACAACATAATCGAGACCTCATCCACGCTGGCTGGTGTAACACACCCACACACACACACCCACACCCACACCTACACACGTGTGCTGTAACCACAGCTGGAGCATCGCCGAATCATAGTTCCACAGAAGTGAGACAGATTCGGATGGAATGAGACCGTACCACCATTGCGACTCGCCGCCACCTGGGTCTACTGATGTGTACACACCTCTGGGAGAATCAGCGAAGTCATTATTACTAGATTGTGTAACTGCATCTTGTTAATCTATCTATGATTATAAACATATACAAAGCCTTCTCTGCTCCTCTTCCCCGAGGGAACCATCATTTCATATCACTTGTCTCTTCCTTGAAGCGTAGTGTATATCCCCGTTATATTCTTCACCATTCTTACTTAATATGTAAAGTAAAGCAGCCTTGGAGTTAGTCGATACGTGCGAAATTACACTAAGGGCGTCTGTTCGTATTGGTGGTTGGCCGGCCATCACGGCCGTAACTACCTGCGCGCGCAGGTACTGAGGTTTGAGGCGAGTGAGGCTTGGAAGCTCCTCCTTTACAATTGGCTCATTCCAGCGGGAGGGGACACACGAGCTGTAAGGACACTCAGCGTCTCCCTGCAGTCCCCAGCAGCACCTCACAGCATCGCGGCTCGTCTTCGTCGATTGTGTGTGTGTGTGTGTGTGTTTGATACCAGAGGAAAACAAACAAACAAACCATCTCAGATAACTGCTCGAACTGGAATAGAGAGACCCTGTGTTCTCACAGTCGCTGCCGTTCATTCTGAGAGAGAGAGAGGGAAAGAGGGAGAGAAAGGAGTGTGCTGGGTGGACGGCAGACATGGCCAAGTGTATTGATAACTTCGTCCAGAGCCCGGTAAGCCAGGGGGAGGTGCTATGGACGCGATCTGATGCACTTGTTTCCTAAACGAACTATAGCTAGTTTAGAGACCCTATATATATAGAACCCTATATAGAGACACTATATAGAACTGTTTCGGGAAGAAATTAGATTAACTCTGCTGAATATTGTCCCGGTGTAGATTCGCTAACGAGCGTCAGTATAGAAATTGATGAAGTTAATTAAAACGCGATCAATGAAATAAGATTAGTAGGGAAAACAACGTATGGAAATGCGGTATTAAGATGTGCATTAATTATATTTACTCAAGACGATGGTAACTGACTGTACAAAAGATTCGATAACATTTTGGTATTGGTGAAGGAGACAGGTGAGTCCTAGTGTTTGTGGAGGTAGGTGTGTCCTGGTGTTGGTGAAGGAAACAGGTGTATCCTGGTGTTTATGGAGGCAGGTGTATCCTGGTGTTTGTGGAGACAGGTGTATTCTGGTGTTTGTGGAGACAGGTGTATTCTGGTGTTTGTGGAGACAGATGTATTCTGGTGTTTGTGGAGACAGGTGTATCCTGGTGTTTGCGGAGACAGGTGTATCCTGGTGTTTGCGGAGACAGGTGTATCCTGGTGTTTGCGGAGACAGGTGTATCCTGGTGTTTGTGGAAACAGGTGTATTCTGGTGTTTGCGGAGGCAGGTGTATTCTGGTGTTTGTGGAGGCAGGTGTGTCTTGTGTCTACATACGAACGTAAGAAGTAATGACACAGTATGATGCCTCTTGGCACATGCTAGGCAGGTCCTGAGTCTGTTCACACCTTACAACCAATCGCCTACAGCTATAAACACATCATCCAACCTTCATTTAAAGCTACCTAAAGTCCCACGTAGCTTCCACTACTGTGCTTGGCAACTTGTTCCATAAATCTACCACCTCTATTCCCGAACCAATACTTACCCACATACGATATGAATCCATTTTTTTCTCTAATTTCAGTCCACCAATTCCTGTCGTATCCATTGGTGCCCATTCTAAGAACTCTGTTCAAGTTACCTTGATCAATGCACTTCACCCACTCGAGAACTTCAGCCATAACCCCTCTAGCCCTCCTCCTCTTAAGTGTCAATTCAGTCTTTTTAACCTTTCTACGCAAGTAAGGTTTCTAACTGTTGGTGAAGACATCTGTGTCTTGTATCAGTGGAGATGTTTGAGTCTTGTATGACAAGAAACTGCTCTAGTGAGCTGTCTGCTGGTGTTCCTACCGCCAAGTTTTGGTGCTTTCTAGATTCTGTTTCCTACACTTTCTGTAGGGAAGCAACTCATATGAGGATGGACCGTTATGGTTCCTCCTCCTCCTTCCATCAGTTATTAAAACGCATAGTTCAGTTTCCCTTTTCGTATTTCCCTCTCACTTCAACCTTTCTGTATTTTATCATTCAGGTTTCTTAACGCATGCAGACCCAGATCACGTTTTCCTTCACCTGCTGCCTCCACGTCAATTTCTACGTTCACTTTTTCTTTCTCGCTTCTGACCTAAGTTGACCATGGACCAGTCCAGGTTTTTACCTGCATCGTATTATAAAGGACTGAAATTTTACCTTTTGGGTTGGCTGCAGAGTTAAGTGGTCACTGAATGATATGGAAGCGGAAGTGAGTCACAGGGTGGGGGAGGGGGCGAAGGTTCTGGGAGCGTTGAAAAATGTGTGGAAGGCGAGAACGTTATCTCGGAGAGCAAAAATGGGTATGTTTGAGGGTATAGTGGTTCTAACAGTGTTATATGGCTGCGAGGCATGAATATGTACATGTTTATATATGTATATGTCTGTGTATGTATATGTATGTATACGTTGAAATGTATAGGTATGTATATGTGCGTGTGTTGGCGTTTATGTATATACTTGTGTATGTGGGTGGGTTGGGCCATTCTTTCGTTTGTTTCCTTGCGCTACCTCGCTAACGCGGGAGACAGCGACTTAATATAATACATATAACTGTCAACTTATTTTGCCTACGGCAAGGCTAGCCGGTTTATGCAACTTTCACAGTGATTTCTCTGTTGAGTATCGACAGGTGTGAGTATCAGGCAAGGGTTATATAAGCTGGGCAGCCATGTTGTGGGATGGTGTAAGCAGCTGAACATGTGTTGACCGTGAAGTAAGTTTTTATGTGGGTACCAGACTACACTCCCCATAGGCCACACGCATGTGTGAACAGAACTCTTTCGTCTGTTTCCTTGCGCTGCCTCGCTGGCGCGGGGGACGGCGACGGGGCAAAGTGGATAAATAGATGAATATATATAGGGGAGAAAGAATACTTCCCACGTATTCCCTGCATGTCGTAGAAGGCGACTAAAAGGGAAGGGAGCGGGGGGCTGGAAATCCTCCCCTCTCATTTTTTTTTAAATTTTCCAAAAGAAGGAACAGAGAAGGGGGCCATATGAGGATATTCCCTCAAAGGCCCAGTCCTCTGTTCTTAACGCTACCTCGCTAATGCGGGAAATGGCGAATAGTATGAAAAATATATATATATATATATATATATATATATATATATATATATATATATATATATATATAACATAAAACCTCCAACAGCCAGGATCGAACCCGGGACCCCTGTGCCACAGGCGGGAATAGTACCGCTAGGCTATGGGCCTGTAGCCTTGCGGTAGCATTCCCGCCTGTGGGACAGGGGTCCCGGGTTCGATCCTGGCTGTTGGAGGTTTGTATGTTCTATGAAGGTGCGCGTTCATATGCACTTTATTCGTATATATATATATATATATATATATATATATATATATATATATATATATATATATATAATCCTCTACTAACATTCATATTATTACCATCAGTCAGCTGTATAAGAGAAGAATCAAATAGATTTCTATTTACACAGCTTTTACACTTTATGACTGAAGAGACTCTGGACCTGTACATCAGATGTGAGGTTTTCATTCATGTGAGTGAACAGAGCAGCGCTGGATCGTTCATTGACCAGTGGATCCACAGGATTAGGTTACACGAGGCAGCCAAACGCCCTACCCAGGGTTCGAAGCATTGGTAGTCATTAGTATGGCAGGGTTCGAGGCCGACCCATGATGCATATATACATTTGTTTGTCCATCAACATGACATTAATGGGAAAACCTTGATTAGGGCCTCAGTTGCACATATCGCCTCGGGTAACGTAAGATACTATTCTAGTTTCTTGTTACACAACGAAGTGGGCAAGAGCGAGGAGGGGGTGGGGTTGCCACGCACCTCCAGCCTTCAGCCAAGCAATAAGTGTGAGACAGCGAACCTTACACTTCGGTGTGATCGATTCACTTCGTATCCGACTTCAGAGATGTTACTTGTACAGCACACCTCAGACTCGGTCATTAGAACAACGTCATTTCTCAGCCATTAACGGTACTGTAGGGTCATGAAGAACCCCTGATGGTCATTATCCTTGACCTTTGACATATATAATGCATCCTCCGCTCAATCCTGTCGCCCCTTAACCTCTATATCCTTGACCTGTGATTGCATCTTATATCTGACGTAAAATAGGCCAAACTTCTTAATGTTCCTCTCTCCCTCCTGCGACAGCCTGGGATCCTGCCCTGGATAATTGGCGACGCCCCTGCTGCTAGAGATGCCCTGGCCAAGTACAGCTGGAAGTCCCCCGTCGTGGTGGTGAAGATCATCGACAGTCTACTGAGGGGTATTGCTCAGGTACGTGTGCCTCTATGTGTGTGTCTGCTGAAGGGCATTGCTCAGGTACGTGTGCCTCTATGTGTGTGTCTGCTGAAGGGCATTGCTCAGGGAAGTGTCGCTGTGAATTTCACCGTGTCTATCTTGGCAATCCATCTTCAATATGTCTATCATAGTTCCTTTTTCTTCCCTCTTCCTCACCCACCTTTCCTTCTGTCTGTCTCATCATTATTCTCCCCTTCCTCCTGTCTGTCTTTGAGTGAGACGCAAGATATCCCTTCTGTCAGGTGTTGAGGGATTAGTGGTGGCGAGTTTGAGTGGCAGGTGTGTGTGTGTGTGTGTGTGTGTGTGTGTGTGCAGTCATTGGTAGTCATGTCCACTCGCCCTCTCTCTCTTGAAGTCAGCGCAATATCAAAGTCACCTCCGAGGTACATAGATGAGCGGTGATGTTAACGCTTTTCCAGCAGAGGTCTCGCTGATACCCTGGTGCAGGTAGGGTCGACACACACACACACACACACACACACACACACACACACACACACACTGTACCCCGCGATGCCTGCACCGTGCAGATGAACGTCATGAGAGAGACTGTGAGGCGAACGTCATGAAGAAGAGTGTGAGTCAGGTGAAAGTTATGAGGAAAACTGCGAGGGTTGAATTACACCTGCTGGACAGAAGGATAAAGAACCCCCTCATATTCCTTGAATCCATCCTAAAGTTTATCGTAAATACTTCTATGTAAAGATCCTATGATATTCATCTCTTAATCTTCCTCTCACCTTGATATCTCTGCCGCGTGATTACAGCTCCTCATCTCGTCTATTTTTCAGGTAGTGTTTGCCGGCAACCCTGTGTCCGGGTTGTTTATCTTGGTGGGTCTGTTTGTTAGCGACATCACGTGCGGGTTGGGAGCCGTCGTCTGCTCCCTCACTGCAATCTTTGCGTCGAAGGTAAGAGACATTCTCTGCTACGTAGGGGGAACAGCCTGTGCTCTGTTGCCATAGGCGGAGGTCTATTTTCCTAGCTCTCCGTCAGGAGAGTCCTCAGTCTCTTCTTCTATCTCCTTACTCTTCTCTCCTTTTCTTCCTCATCCTCCTCCTCTTCCTCCTTTTCTTCCTCCTCCTCCTTTTGGCTCTGGAGAAATATTAGTCAACCATTTGCGTATTTCCGCTCTCCATCCTTACGCCCAGCACCGCAGGCGGTGTGTCCCTCCCTTGCGGGTTTTATGAAAGATAACTTCATCTTTGTGTTGCTGACATGTAAACGCCGACCTGAGTTTTATAAAAAAAGCAGTGACGCTTGTTGGATTGCTACTTCCAAGTAGGTGGGAGTAAGGTCACACGAGGCTAATGACAGAATGACAGCGGGAGTGATGGAGAGAGAGAGAGAGAGAGAGAGAGAGAGAGAGAGAGAGAGAGAGAGAGAGAGAGAGAGAGAGAGAGAGAGAGGGAGGAAGGCCTGGACGGTGAGGTGGGGAAGGCGGATGTCCAGTGCAGGAGGGAAGGAGGGAAATGGGGAACCTTGAGGTAAGGTAAACAACAAGCTTCCAACATGGCTCGACGCTGCTGGAATCATACAGTCACATCTCATTGGCCGAATGTTTGGGATTTTACACACACACACACACACACACACACACACACACACACACACATGCACTACATAAGTGGCCAGGTGTTCATTAGGAACAGCTTCACGACCCAACAGCATCCCTCACATCAATGATAATAACGGAGAAGCTCATAACAACACTTGGCATCCTGCACTCCGTTTTCGTTCATGCACTTTCTTCTTTTTTTTTTTTTATTAGCTCGTTACTTCTCAGTTACGCAACTACATAGAGAGATGAACTTCATGAGATCATTGTTTACCTGATGTGACTAAGGCAAAGCTCCGCTATAAAAAGGAAAGGTTAGGTGATCATGGTATGGTCCGTTTGTGTGTGTGTGTGTGTGTCTGTGTGTGTCCGTCGAGAACGCCATAGCTATGATCCACTTCAGGCTGGAGCAAATTACGGTACAGAGGTGTGATGAAGGTGACACGCCTCTCATACCTCTAGCTGCAGTTTGATCTGCTGTGGAATCGCTCCTCCAGGGTGTGGTGTGTGAGGCCGGTGTGAGAGACAGGAGGAGGAGGAGGAGAGGCGGGAAGCACTGGCCAAACCCTCCACCTCGCGTCTGATATCACAGGAACTTGAGAGCTGGAGGATAGACACCGCCACAGGTTGCTGCTTCTGAGCTGGGCGCTGCCTCAGCTTACCTGCAAGCTTGAAGCGCGTGCGTCAGGTCAGGTTTCTGGTCAGTCGTCAGAAAATGAGTAGGGTCACATCGAATGACCTGTGTCCAGGGCGCGGCTGACGAGGGACGTTTGTACGGTCTCATTGATAAGGGCAAAGACGTGTTGTTACTTCGAGTTCCCTGGGGCTTCCTTGCTTGGAGGATGAGGTACTCACAGTCACGAAAAAACTCCCGGATTGCGACGAAAGGATCGCTCTTGCCATGGGGACGTCTTCCGTGTCTTGGAACTGACTTTGCTAGAATCCGTAAGTAGGAGAAAATCCTACGCTTAATTTACCAGTTGATAAAAGATCTTCCTTCTATCTGTACCGTTCATGTCTTCCTGTTTGTTACCATTAAGTTTCCAATTTCGTGTTCATCTTCATCTCCTCCACAGCTGCTCAACTGGCCCAACGCTACGATAGAGGCCGGCCTGACCAACTTCAGTCCCGTGTTGGTGGGGACAGTGACGGCCTCCCTCTACCCTGTGTTCTTTAACCAGCCACTCACCGCCGTTGTCTGGGGCTACATGATCCTCGCCTCCGTCTTCAGGTGGGTGTTTGGCCTGACCCTCCCTCACCACCACACCAACCCAGCTCGCGCCATACTTGGGACTGAATTTGATTCTCTCTCTCTCTCTCTCTCTCTCTCTCTCTCTCTCTCTCCCTCGCGAGAAACAGATAGACATGCAGACACACGGAGGCTCTACCACTTGAGTTGTAACGTTAGGAAGAGCTCTCTCCTCCTACTCCCCCACGGAGCTCCTCTCTCCCTAAGACAACAGAGCTCTCCAGAACACCTTCAGACACCTCTATGTCTTTACTCCCACCATTCGCATCACCTCAGTACTTGTCTCACCAGACGTCAGCCCACTACGGGGTATCCAGTCCGCCAGACGTCTAACCCTGTCCTCCTCCGCCTACTGTCTGACTAGGCTCCAGCCCCGCTTGAAGGTTAAGTCCACCAAGCTTCCAACGCTGTCCCATCCCCCTGATGTCTCACTCGTTCCCCACTTCTAGGTTCCTCTCTCCACCAAGGCTCTCGGTGTCAATTTGGGTGACATACTAAGCCAGAAAGAACACGTCAGTACCATCTATCAAACCTCCCAACCATCTTCGCGTCACTTCGACTCCCTCCATCTGAACTCCAGAATACCTACACACTTCTTCATTCTTACACATCCTCGTTTCTTTTTTTTTTTTCTTCGGAGCAGCTTGTGCGTGTCTGGAGGTCTGGGTAGGATTCTAGCAGTGTACCACATCCCAGCCTACACACTACCATTCAATGTAGCCGCTTCTCTTACCTTCGTTTGCCTCCGGGCCTCTGGCTACGCAGCTGACGACCACAGCTCCCCTTCTATTCCTCCTCCTACTGCTGCCTCAGACGTTGAAGACCAGTCCTTGGACGTCCAGTGGAGCCAGGTAAGGCAACACATAAATCACTGCAAGTATCTAGACACCATCAAGCGTAGGTGTTGGCGACCACAACCATCCATGTTGTGATCACCATACATTCGTCAAGCTTCATGATTACAAAAAAAAAAGGCAAATGAAATACACTAATGAATAACTGCAAGTGTCGTGATGGCAGGTCTGGATGGGGACGCTCCTCTCGGCTGGGCAGGTGTGGGCAGTGGAGAGCATCGCTGGCTCCAGCCTCGTTCTCCTGGGTCTGTGGTTCTGCTCCCCGATCCTCACCGTTGTCTGCTACATGGGCGCCGTCGTGGCCACCTTCACAGGTTAGTGCTAGCAACACGCGCACTCCAGTTCTTGAGATCAGTGGATTCATGTATACATATGTATGCGTTATGCATATAGGGATGTCTTTTAAACGTATATGAATATGTATTGACTCTGAACTTCTTCAGAATATGAATAATGACAAGCCTGTTGGCACAGCACACAGTGCGAGTGTCACATTTATGCTCGTTCTTGGAGAAAGTGTGGAACGGAGTGAGGGGAAGTCAGGGACGTGTTGTTATACCTTCTTTACCGTGTAGTGCGGGTGGAGGAGTGAGAGCAGTGGCTATACGGATCACACCCACGACACTCTACGTAACCCCGTATTACTCGAGGTTCTAAATGACCCGTGTTCATCCACAGCCCTGATGGTGTCTCCGGCGCCTTTTTCGTCCGTGTACGCTGGCGTCTGGGGCTACAACGGCTTCCTGGCTGCCGGCGCCATCGCCTTCTTCATGGTGCCCACGCCCAGGAACCTCCTCCTGGCAGCTATCAACGCCGTCTTCGCCACTTTCATCCAGGGTGCTATGTCTCCTGTCTTTGCTGCTGTGAGTCTATGGCTCCTGTTTGTGGGGGAGGGGGAATTACAGTCTATTGTGTGGGCAGGTCCTGAGCTGCGTCTATCGTGTGGGGGGACGTGAGACTAGGTGTGATGTGTTCAGTCCTCTATCATAGTCAGTCGACTTTACGTTCAGCCGGGTATATGTTCAGTTACATTTATATTCACATAGCCATATGTTCAGTTATTCATATATTCAGCCATCCAAGTGTTATTCATCCATTTGTTTTCATATTTATATTGTCATCCATAAGTTCAGTCACGCATATGTTCAACCATTCATATATATATATATATATATATATATATATATATATATATATATATATATATATATATATATATATATTTTTTTTTTTTTTTTTTTTAATTTTCCAAAAGAAGGAACAGAGAAGGGGGCCAGGTGAGGGTATTCCCTCAAAGGCCCAGTCCTCTGTTCTTAACGCTACCTCGCTATCGCGGGAAATGGCGAATAGTATGAAAAAAAAAAAATCTATATATATATATACATACATATATTCAGGCACCCGAGTGCACAGCTCTCGACACATTGAGAAAGTGTAAATGTAAATCATTTTTGTGTTTATTTACATTTACATCTCGCCATCACCACGATGTGTTGGTATCGCTGCTTAAGTTACTGATCTGTGAGCCCAGTTACCTGAATGTATATATCTTTGGTCAGCTGTTTCTTCCCCTCTACAGAACCAGCTTGCAGGTAGGTGTTCACCACCTGTTCTTCCCTCCACAGAACCAGCTTGCAGGTAGGTGTTCACCACCTGTTCTTCCCTCCACAGAACCAACTTGCAGGTATTCACCACCTGTTCTTCCCCCTTACAGACCCAGCTGCCGGTGTTCACCTTCCCGTTCTGCCTGGCCTCCGTGGTGTTCTTGGCCACGGCTATGGCCGTCAGCCCCAGCTCTGTGAGGGTCACCAGTCCGTCCTTCCCTGAGCTGCACCTCGTCCTCTACTCCCAGGTGAGGCTCCTTAGGCCGCTGACCTCTTCCTTCGTTCGTTTCAGCCACCTTCCCAAGGAAGGTAAGGGGGAGGGGGGGTTGGGGGGGTTATTTACACACTCCCCTCCTGTAGCAGCACATGAGGCAGGCTAGGCCTCCAGTGCAGCACACCTTCCTTACAGGATTTGCATGGCAGTTGGAGTTTCCTGCCATCCAGCACAGCCAAGTTCCGCCACTCGTGGATCACGACCATAGTGAGTCCTCTTTCTCAAGGTTTAGGCTAACCTTACGCTGTGGTCTTGGCGGGAGCGTCGGGTATGAACCTCACCCTCGGACACACAGGCCATTGTCACCTTGCCCCTAGGATTCCCCACTTGACCTGGGAAGTCGTCTGTATATATATATATATCTATGAACCCTAACCAGCCGCCCCCTCTCTATCACAGTCGACCAGCGTTAGTCTGTCCTACATGCTACTCAAGATTGTGTGGTTGGGTGGGAGGGTGGATGGAGACCTCACACTCGCAGTATTTTCATTAAGTAAGGTTAGCGGATTTGTAATATGAACTCGTCTTGAACGTGGCTGTTAGTGAGGCTTGGTGGAGCCGTAAGAACAAACGTGTTAGGGAGAATATCGAGTGATTCGTCACAAGACGCGACCAGAGGGACGAATCGTGAGTCTGCATTATATGACAGGTTTCAGGGTGGGGGAGGAACATCCCCTCCCCAGTTAGTAATGTGGGGGTCGAGGTAGGGGTGTTAGCCTCGGTAGGGGTCAGATGGTAAGGGGGCTGTGTGAATTGCCAGCCCCGGTTGGGTCATGTAGAGGGGTTGGGTGGGGCTATAAGTGGGGTGCTGACCCCAACAGGGTCAGGCATAGGCTAGGATAAGATGCCAGAGGTGATCCTCGTATTCACTTGCACTTTCCCCTATAGTGCCACTGACCTTCGTAGTGTGCCGTAAAGGAGGAGGGAGGAGCGGAGTGGCGGAGGACACAACCCACCAACTGACTCACCAACTAACGTCAGACTCGTCTGTCCTTTACAGAAGACAAGGGACACCATCACCATGAAAAACAGTGGCGAGTACCCGGCTGGCACGGACATATCCGTCTAACAACGCGCCAGCTGGGCCTTAAGGGCCTGCACCAGCTAGATCTTGAGTATCTGTACCAGCTGGACCTTGAGGCCATGCACCAGCTAGATCTTCAACACCTGCACCAGCTGGACCTTGAAAGAAAATGAAAAGACAGTCTTTACTTTTTGAGTTGCAACTGTGGACGTGTTTGTGTATATTTCTATAAGTTCGTTTGAGTCTGACTAATCATCAGGATACATAAAGTGCGATCCTCTCTCTGTGTAGACCTTCAGAGGGACAAAACGATCTTCATCAAATGGTGACTTAGAAAAGAAGAAGAAGAGAAATATGGCTAATATTCTCAGTTGATTCTCATTCATACTTTTTCTGGTTTTTTTTTGTCTGTAAGGACCGTCATTTCTAGATTGCTCAGCCACACTTGACTGTGTCAGGAAACTGTGTGGCGGGGAGACATGCACACGGCTCCTGCAGGTGCAGGAGCCGTGTACAAGATGAATGTATCTAGGTCCTCTGCCCCAGATGTTCTTCTCTGTATCCGGAGGGTAAGGGAAGGTCTACTGCCAGGTTTATACCTTTTCATGAATTTAATATGGCCAGTACCACTTAAAACATATCGCACCTGTTTATAACATAGTTCTTAAGAGGTAGTTAGAGTGAGAGTATAAGCAATGTATTTATGACCCATTTTTCATCCAGCTTCGACAAAGTCTTCTGCATGAGAATCCAGTGTACTAAACCATCCTCATCTGGACGCCAGAAACCAGCAGTTGCCTCATCTGCAAGCTAAAGACGAGCAGTCGCCTCATAAAAGCACTTCAAGACTCTGTCGAAACTAGGTAGTTTTAGGAGAATCTACGACCCGTCTGGTCGATGCGGATAACAATTTTGTTCAGAATGTGGGTTACGACCGCCTTCTTGAACCCTAAAGATAAGCTTCTGATGAAGGAAGAGGAAGGTCAGTGAGATAACAACTGGTCAATAAGCACATTGTCATCTTCCAGTGGGCAGTGATTCAGCTGCCTTCGCTAACTACCGCCAAAAACCTCCGCTACTGACCAACGCATCATTAACTACAATCTCAACCACTTCCCACATCACCTCCCACTGACCCTGATCCTGTGACCAACGTCCTTCAAGAGTTGGTAGACCCAGTACCAACCACACAAGCAATAGTTCTAAGCTTCACAAACCAACATTGTTAATCTCCTACATACATCGTTTGGACTTCAACCTCACACCGCTTCGTCAGGAGGACGGAGATCACCTCTTTTGTTTCCGTAGAGTTTCAAAAGCCAGAATGGGGATCCTCGAAGAGCACTACTCCCCTAGGTCCTGTTCTCCATTGGGAATACCTCACTCACACGACATGTGTCGAAATTATTGATCCCACGACCAATTTAAGGCAGATATCAATCAGATCAGGTGAAGAGATAAACCTGACCCTGGTTTAGTGAGGAGATAAACCTGACCCTGGTTTAGTGAGGAGATAAAACTGACCCTGGTTTAGTAAGGAGATAAAACTGGCCCTGGTTTTCCCCGAGTGAATTTACTCTTGAAGAAATATATAAACATCTGTCTGCTAAACAGTTAGGATTCAGGGTCTTAACTCACTTCTGCTTTAATCAAGAGACACTAAAAAAAGGACACACACACACACACACACAAGCGTCTCGCTGGCATGCTTACATAGCGTGCTACAGGGACAGCCCCGAAAATATCTTTTTTATCATATTAATTCTTCAGTCTACAGGCCTGGTCAGACTACATACCAGAGGGGTTCAGAGTAGCAATGATCCAGTTAAAGTAAGAGCGGACCTACCTACATCCTACACCCGTACTGCTCAGGGTAGAGATGAGCTGTGGTGTAAGTCCTCGTCTGTTGTACGTGGGGATGAGTGAAGGATGAGTCTGTGACAGCCAGAGGACGTGAGGTAGTGTTAGAAAAGGAGATAGACTGGTGTCAGATGAGGTGAGGTGGTGTCAGGAGAGACATGCATAGATGATGGTGGGGAATTCCTTCAAGACTTGTGGGTAATATACGTTCCCATTCGACCGAGGAAATGGATTAATCTCTCGTCTTATTTCTGAAGGATCGACGCGACTCCCAGAAGGACCAAGTCTTTTCCTGGAAGAGTTCCGTCCAGCAGCACGATGAGCAACCCCGCTGAGCACAGCCGCCAGAGCAAGATTGCGTGACATTTGTCCCGATCCTGAAGTATCAGGTGTGTGGCCAGTGGCCTATATAACACAATGGGACGCATGTAAACCCCTCGTCAAGTGACGACACAGGTGCACCACATCAACAACTTTGTCGTACCATCACCGTCTCGAAAGAGATGACAGATTTCACTGTCTATAAATGCCAGAAGTTAATCGTGATTACAGAAGATCCATTCACCTTTTAACTACATATCTGTCCTGTGTACAGTTATTTCCCCTCACATAAAACTCTCTCCTCGCGTATCCGGGTCACCGCCGTCAGTCCACAAATGGATCTAATTTAGGAAGTTTCGTCGAGTTGATGGGATCCTGTGCATGGAGAACCTTGACCCCACCAGATCATCTTGTGTGTTTGTTCGTTCCATCTTTGGCGAGCGGTGACCCACCCCATCCCACACCTCCTTCCCCTTCACACGGAGACAAGAGAATTCGTCCCCAGGAGGAAGGGAAGGAGGTCCTCCCCCACCCACGACTAACCTTTGAGCTCTGGCGCAGTTGATATGGTTAATCAAACACGAAGATGGAAAGGACCAGGAAAGAGTGATATGATGAAATATGAATCGTAAGATATTTCTATAATTCCTTCCGTCTGCCTGGGTTGAATTGGCCCTAAAGGCCCGTGTTTCCAGAGGCTCTGGATTAAGTAAGACCTTCCATCTCTAATGATCCTATCGCTTCTTCCATGCCGGGCCCAATCCTCCTCTACCAGATCCTGGAATCGTCTATTCAAGCCACATCTTGGCTTTCCAGATCTCCTTTGACAAGCCATCCAGGATCATCGTCTCGTGTTGTCCATCTTATAAAACCTTACTGCCGGCTGGTTCTTGGTGGTTGGGGCTTTAATGTTAACAACTTTCAGGGTCATTAAGGTCATGATCGTAATCTTCTTCAGGGTTGAGGGTAATACTCTGACTACGTACACACACGCTGTTCATATACTTATACATATACTAGTGACTTGACACCGCGTTCAATCCCTCTGTTATAATACTTTTAATCCCCTTTGTTATCATTGATCCCACTATTAATCTCTGTTCTTTCACTGAACGTACTTCTTTCATATTCTATAGTCTTGATTTTTGTCACGTTGAACTTCCGTACATAAGAACTGATTTCAAACTAGTTTACATGAATGTATGTACGTATGTATGCATGTGTGTATGTATGCACTAATGTATGCATGTATATGTATGAACGTGATAATAGTGGAGGGAAAGATTTCCAGCTAATTCATCCCTCATCTTTTAGTTGCCTTCTGTGACACCCAGGAGGTACTCGAGGTTATATTCCTATTCCCCCTTCCTCGGGGTTATATATATATATATATATATATATATATATATATATATATATATATATATATATATATATATATATATATATATATGGGCGTTACCGGACTCTTCCTAACTGTGGTTACGCCGCGAGTAAAGAGTCTCCGTTTAAGTACATTGTAGTTGAAGAACTTCTCACTCTAAAGGGAGTACATCCCTTCCCTGCTACTGATTGTAGCGCAGCCTAGAAGCTGTAGGAACCCCTTGGAGAAGGGTTCCTGGGGTCACATGACAATGATGATTTGAAAAGAATATGTATACAGTGTGTGTGTGTGTGTGTGTGTGTGTGTGTGTGTGTGTAAAGCATATATGTTTACATGTTATAGACCAGGACAGAATGAGCAGACTGATAGCACAAGAAACTCCAAATTCTGAGCAAAGAGCAATTAAACATCAAGTGAGTGGATTGATCTCACCTTGAGTGACAGGTTTTTTTGCATACAGCCAACGCTTGATTCGAGCTGACTTGTCTAAGGTCATAGTGATGCAGGCCTGAGCGAGCGGGCAAGCGGGCAAAACATGGCAGTGTGAGACGTGGTGAATAACGGAGGCATACGCCTCGTCACAGCGCTGCGGCAGCCAGCTTTATGGCAGCTCTATGGCTGGAGATTCCAAGGAATGAACTGGCACAGATAGACAGATTCCAGATGTCTTTTTTCATTTATAGTTGATTTTAGCTGCTGGCGACGTCTTCTCTATTGTGCCCCAGGTTGTGGGCAAGTGACCTGCCCATATATTCGGAAACGTAGTACGTAATGTGAGGCACATCCACTATAGCGGTGCCCTATATCTTCCTGTATATATATACATATATCCACTGTAGTGGTGGCCCTATATCTTCCTGTATATAGATTCACTGTAGTGGTGCCCCATCTTACTGTATATAGATTCACTGTAGTGGTGCCTCATCTTACTGTATAGATCTATTGGATAAGTTTCCTGTCTCCCTGTATAGAACCATTGTAGGTAAACCCATATTTTCCTGTATAACTCCACTGTGATGGTACCCCTATCTTTTTCTAAAGACCCACTGTAATAGTGCCCCTATGTTCCTTCATAAATCCACTATAGCAGTGCCCTTAATACCTGTATAGAACCACTGTGACCACCCTCACTATCCTTCTATATACACCCAGTTTGCTATTCCTCTTATCCTCCTGTATAGCCACTGGATAGGAAGAGATACCCTGTCTATGGCCACACCTCCCCTCTGTTTACCATGATCACGTCACCCAAGCTTAGGGAATCAAAGGCTCGTATGTACGATGTTGATGGAGATCACAAACAAGACAGTGAGTCCTCATGACTTCTGTGATGGTTTTATTAACCTCTGGAGCACAACTGCTGAGCCTAGTGTAACATCCTGTGTGAGAGGACATCGCTCTGGGTCCTACAGCAGTTTATGAATTAGTGCAAGTGTGCCAAGCCTGCAGAATTATATACTATGGGCTGGTAATGGGGTCCTGTGGGCTCGAATGTAAAAGCTCCTGTGGGATAATGTAAGGTCCTTTGGAATGGGGTAGGTTCCCGTGGGCTGGTGATGGATCCTGTTGGGTGACCGTGGGTCCTCTGATAAAGCTTTTCAAAGACATTGGAGAACAGCTGGAACCAGAGATCTGATGAGTTACCAGTAGATTATAAGCTTCGACATGCGTCACATAACAGTAAAGGAACGATTCCATCTTCAAGTACACGAACTTTTGGAACGAATCCATTCTCAAGTACACGAACTTTCTTGAGTCCAGATACAAATAGGCGACCAAGTGATACTGATGCTTTCTTGCATCGCCATTGACCGATAAGAGCAATTGAAACTGACACCAATAAAAGGATTATGCTCGACATTTAAATATATCAGCTGAGGTTAAAGACTCTGAACGTTTGAATAACGTTCACCTTCTTAACGTTTGATTACGAAGCGTTTAAATACGTTTACCCTTAACGTTTGCATACGTCCAGCTCATGATGTTTACTGATGAAAATAGGAATTTCAGGAACGTATACTTAAAGGGAACGAATCTCAAGTTCAGTTTCTTGTAAAACTGTAAAAGTATTTAAGTCGATAGATCACTTGAAGCCACACTCTGATAGACTTTGAACCTTTCTCAGGTCTCAAAGAACAACCATTTTCTCTGTTGTTCTTATGTAATTTTCTAAGCGAGACAATTTTTTTTTATAGAAATTCCAAGATATTATGTGCGAGATGCAGGTTAATCTAGAAATGCTTTCTCGATACCGGAAATCTAGTCGCTATGATGCACGTAAGATATTAGCTTAGGGAAGTAGATACAACCAAGTTGATCGTGTTGTGTAAGGGGTTAAGATAAAATCCCAGGCCATGGTCAGGGTCAAGGGTATACGTTTTGACCTTTTATTTTTTTACAGTAAGAATATCAGGATAAAAGCCTTCTAACTCTGCTCTAGATAGTAAGGTTCTTTTTGCTTCCCAGTCTGACCTTAAACTTCAACACAGTATCTTAGACTAAGCTTATTATTGCTTGATAAACCTGCTGAAGTTGTATTTTTCATTGTAGTTCACCCATAATCTTTAATACAAAATGTAGATTCAACTATGAATGATAAATCTATTTGACTCATTGGGTATGGATGACTAACCTTAGATAATCAGATGTTTCCCTAATTAAGTAGTTATCGCTTTATTGAAATCTACAAGTGTTTTAGGAGGGGAATGATTCAAGGAATGAATATTCCAAACATGGTTTCAGATGAGTGTATATATATGTATATATATATATATATATATATATATATATATATATATATATATATATATATATATATATATATATATATGAGTCATATCTACAGGCACCTGCAGTACCCTGACTAATTCCTACTCCCTTTTCCATTCACTTTCTTCCTGTCTCTCGAGATGGCCATGATTGGCGCATGTTTTACCCGCGCATCGTCGACCACTGTCAAAAAAAAATCAATCGAGCATCGAACTCTGAAAAGATAAAGGCTTCAATGCCTTTATCAACAGCGGATACTGATGATGATAAGAACACACTAAACATAGATGAAATGTACCGCCAATATCTGAATGCCAAACAGATATAGAGTCTTTGGTAGCAAAGTCTTTAGGATTTCAAATCGACAACTGTTGAATTTAAGATCTTTTAAGAGTATAGAACGTGCGCTGGTAGCAGAGGTTACCACACAGGAGGGATATAGAAGCCGTTTTCATCTAAGAAACGAAAACTCCAGAACTTTACCTCTTGTCTGTTATTCTAGAAACTTTGTAGCTTTTTCACAATAAGACTTGTGGGATGATTAGACAGATAGGCGGATAGATATTGATTGTAATGGATCCAATGATTAGTACATCTCTTATACAAGTTCCTCTCTCTTCAAGACTAGCAGTTTACCATCACGAATCTTTTGATGGAATAGCTGATACTATGTAGAGTTAAGACAGACAAGGATGTCCGCTTCTTGCCCTCTACAGACAAATGATATACATGAAGACGTCCTGACCTTCTACAGGCGAATTATATGCCTGCTGGGCAGTAGCGACTTACAAATGACACTGCTAGCAGTTCGAACGTCACTACTAGCTGCACGGACGACACTACTAGCTGCACGAACGTCACTACTAGCTGCACGGATGACGCTACTAGCTGTACGGACGTCACTACTAGCTGCACGAACGGGACTATTTGCTGCACGAACGAACCTATTTGCTGCACGAACGACTCTACTAGCTGCACGGACGACACTACTAGCTGCACGGACGACACTGCTAGCTGCACGGACGACCCTACTATCTGCACGGACGACACTGCTAGCTGCACGGACGGCACTGCTAGCTGCACGGACGACACTGCTAGCTGCACGGACGGTAGCGTAGTTCAGCTTATTAATAGTCGTAAGAAAAAGAGAAGTCTTCCCCATGTGATCTGAATATGATTAAGAGGTTCCAGCAGCATGATGATGGTAGGGTACATTGCAGTTGTCATGACGATACAAACGTCACTTAGAAAGATGATGAACATCTTTCCTTTGCGAGGAGAATAATGCTCTTTATTCTTAGTTTCTGTTAAGATGTTCCTATGATCAAGTGATGGTAGGAAGTGTCAGATGTTAGCGCCTTCATTTGTGTCCATCCATGGTCTCATCTGGCAGCCCAGGTGAGATTGCGTAAACTGAGAGAGTGATATGGCTGGGTAATGCTGCGCCATCAACTTATGATGGAGTGGAGAAGGAGGGATGGGGGTTGAGCCATGTATATGTGATTAAGTAGACAGGTTAACGGAGTTGGACATTACAAGGCCACCTACCTGCTACATACATGTCGTGTTGGTAAATGAATTCAACCCAATCAGAGACAGCACAATGATTACTTTATTTTCTTTCATTTTTGGACAAATTTTTTTTTTTTTTCATTCTGAACTCATGACGATCAGCGGGGAACCTCAAGGTCATATTGTCAAAGTCACTAATTACGAGATTAATTTTTACTCGCGTTATTACCAAATCTCATATCCAACTAAATGGAAAAAAAGAACATGCAGTATTTTAGTGTTGCAGTGTTAAGACATCCACCCACTGGTACTTCTGCCTCTTTTTATAAGAGTATAGATACGAATAGGCACAACACTGGGCCCTAAGTAAATACAAAGAGCTGCTTTCATAAGACATATTCATGGTAAGAATTGGGAGCAACATTTTGTAGGTTTATGACTTGCTTTGGTTATCACGACCTCACTGCCTGATTTTAACAACAAATGAGCCTTTCCCAGCTTATGAGATAACGCATTTGGCTTTTATCCTTGGATACAATGGTTCGTCTTCCTTCAAGGGTGAGAGTATATGACTTATTCACATGCCTCAATCACGAATTGATAGTTTGATTGTTTGGAGAACAGTCATCCCTTAAAATCATTCTTTTAAGTCTTCTTGTTACTATGGTTTAATGACCTGGCTGTAGTTCGGGGTCGTTTGGTTGTCTTACCACATAACGATCGGCAGGTTGATCCTCTGGGCTTAATGGCCTGTAACCACTCAATTACCCTAGTGAAGATGGTGATGCCATGTCAGCAGGACGTATAGCTAAGCTAACTCACACCACACACAAGCTACTCACACTGTCTCTCTGCCTTATCATGAGAACACCATCACCCATGTTGTGATGTGACTGGAAGTGATTGTAATAACAGCAGCAACGACTGAACTAGGAGAAGCTTCATCCCCAGGACCACATAGATGGATGGACTTCCAAATGAACTTCTTGGCCAGAGAGGAGACACACAACAGAGGTCGATAGCAAAGTCGGTAGTGGTAACGGTGAGACTGATCCTAAGATGACGGTAGTGTAGATACAGGACAACGAGTGGCTCATGTGGACCACCGACTCACTATGGAGGAGGATGTTCAAGGCTTCTGCCGAAGTATGACAGCCTGGTGACCTTGGCTTCGCATGTGATGGAAGTCCTTCATAGTGGATGAAGAGACTCGTGGCCAAATGCTGCGTCGATGACCGCCATTCATCTACAGTTTGAAATGACAAGAAATGGACAGTTTCCAGGCCTTTCCTCTCCCGCTCCTTGTAGACTCCTTTAACGACTCGCAGGGAATCGCTGACGATCAACATAGATTCCTACGAAGGATTCATCATTTCCTTCGTTGGTGATGATTCGTATTGCCTTAACCTGGGTCCCTCTGCAGCAACAGCATGACTGGATTTAGGATCGAGGTGAGTAGGTGCGGGAGGAGTTGTTTGATATATAAAGGTTTAAAGACTTTACCACATGGGGTTTTTGCCTCTCCGGGAGTTGCTGGAATCTACACATGCAATTCAGGGCTGCCTTGCCTTGTGCAACTCTCTACGTCATTTTGGCTTATTGTCAAACCCCATAATATTAGTGTGTGGCCTAGTATTTTACTGCAGTTATGCTGACGTCTTCAGTGACCCTTTCTCATCAAGTTACTAGGGGTCTCTCTCTCTCTCTCTCTCTCTCTCTCTCTCTCTCTCTCTCTCTCTCTCTCTCTCTCTCTCTCTCTCTCTCTCTCAGCTATTGAGTCTGGATACCTCTTTTCAGTGACCGAGGTCTCTTCTGAGGCCAGTGTTCGGTGGTGCTGTCTCGCTGCGTTCGTCTGATGATCTGTCAATATTCGTATCGCTACGAAGTGACCGTCGAAGACCCGAGCTTAAGCTACTATGCCTTCAGTCATTGACACATGAAGAGAGGCTTCTCACGGTTGATCAGTGGCCATCGACCACACAACCAATCTATTCCCTCTATGTGTTCTGGGGTGTTTGGGGGTTTTCACCCCAGGGGTGTAACGTAGTCCTAGTGATATAGCCCTCAGTTTCCTTCCCTTCCCTCACACGACCCATGATGGGAGTCTAGAGGGATGGAAGGTGATGCATGGAAATACTGATGGTGTGTAACAGTGTTTGAAAACAACGTTTGTAGGATGCTGTGGGCTGGTTTAGGGTCCTGCTGGCTTGTGAAGAGTCCTGTGGAGTGTTGCATGGTCCTGTGGGTTAGTGTAAGGCCCTGCAGGCTGGCATAGAGTCCTTTTAGCTGGTGTAGGATCCTGTCACTCAGGACCAAGTCTTCTCGATGCAGTTTTGGTTACAACAAAAAATACTATATCATACAATCCTTCTTGATCCAGCTGTGTGGTGTTGGATCTTAATTGGGAGTATTTAGAAGAAGCTTTTACACAGCTCAAATAAGAGATCGGGGCCACTCGACTGCAGATAAGAGATTATGGGATAAGTAGATCCTTTACCGCCCAATACCTCTGGTATCTTTACGAAGGTGTTATGTAAGGGTTATTGTTATGATGGTGAAACTGTGAAGGCTATTCAATTAATCTTTTTCCCTACGTAGCTAGACACAACCAGAGTCTCTGTTGTTTTTGTGCTTACTGGCAACATGTATATACTCTCATGAGATGTTGTAAGTCTGCTGACGTCACACTGTCATGGATAGTCACGATGAAGCGGATGAAGGAACGTAAACAAAGCCAAAAGCCTTCAGAAAAACTGTCACTACTGGTCAGTCGTAAACTCTCCAACTGTCGGGTGTAATACGCCGAAACCCGTGCTTACTATGCACAGCCAAGCCCTAAAGATCTTTTCCGTGTGTCCTCTGACCGCCTCACCTACTCAGCTTCAGCTTATTGACAGTACGTCGTCCCCTGTATACCACAAAACTCCAATTCGCTCTATCCCAATTACATCTCACTGCGGGTTCATGCCCTAATCATTCATATCATCCTGCACCCTATCCTTCCAGCTCCTCGTCTGTTTTCCACCTTCTCCTCGTTCCCTCCACTTCCGACACGTACACTCCCTTAGTCACCCTCTCCTCACTCATCCTCTCCATACATCCAAACTATTTGTCATACCTTGCCACATATAAGAATACACATACATACATATGCAACCTCGATGTTTTCGAAGGAAACCTATGTGAATAGCGACTCTTTGTCTAGTCATAATGCAGGTGTGTGATGCAGGTGTGTGATGCAAAGTCAGGTGTGATGCAGGTGTGTGATGCAGGTGTGTGATGCAAAGTCAGGTCATGATGCACCTGATGAGGACGGTACAATCCTTGAGTAAGACGGTACGATCCTTTACTACGCTTCGATACGACTTTTGATTAAAACGTTGCAGTTTCAAAAGACGATGGTACAGTACTATAACACGACGCAAGGGGGGGGGGGGGGAGATTCGACTCTTGAACAAGACCTGGCCTTTGACCTAACCTGAAGGAGGCTGGTCAGAGCTCAGGCCGTTACATGCAGTGATCTTACCGCTGTGCTCAGTTCTATAATTAACTATTTACGAGCTAGAAATATACTCTCTCCTAACTGTATGTTTGTAGATTTACCAAGATTAAACAAAAAGGAAAAAAAAAAAACCTTTTTCATTATGCAAAACCGTTAGCTTTAAAACAACATTAAACCTCCTTAATCACAAACATGCTAATTGCACTTAGCCCTTTGAGTGGCGGCGGGGGAGGAGGTGGGAGGGGTTTCTTGAAGGAACTGCGCGCGCAGACAGTTAAGGAGAACCGAGGCGAAGAACTACCTCGTGGACAGTCAGTCCATCGCCACTCGAGGCTCAGCCGGCCCTTAGCACACACACACCACACACGAGGGGGAGCCCTGAAGCCTTGGTCACACTGCCCCTCACTGACAGACCTACTGTCACGCTGCAGTCGACGGAGCCGAGGTCTTGGCTGTATTCCTTGGCTATCTCGTGGCCTCAACGTACGGGTGTGAGAGAAAGAGAGAGACAGAAACACAGAGAGAGAGAGAGGAAGAACAAAACTACATCTCAATCTGCAGAAGTTTGATCCATCTCGACTCGTCTCCATCACCCGCCACTTCGCAAGTTGAGGAGGGAGTAGCGACCCGAGGATCTCTCTGGTGAGGGAGCTTTGGCACGCCGCAACGATGGCTGAATTCATTAAGAACCCAGTAAGTCACTCACTCACAGCTGTACTACTCACTCTACCGGTCACGGGTCCGTACTAACGCGCCTTCCCCTCCCTCACATCTCCGTACTAACGCGCCTTCCCTTCCCTCACATCTCCGTACTAACGCGCCTTACCCTCCCTCACATGTCCATACTAACGCACCTCCTCCTCCCTCACATCTCCGTACTAACGCACCTTCCCCTCCCTCACATGTGGTGGAGGGTATTGTGGTACATGATAGAATCTTGTAAGCCAATATGCAATTCCCTCTTTCCCTCACAGATGTTTAAGACAGGAACAAATATTCTTAACTAATCATAACACATGTCTACGAACTCGGCCACCATTCTAGTTGAACACTGTGACAATTTGTACACCATTATTAGCTACACATTTTTTTTGCACGCTAAGATTACCTTAAAACAGAAGTTCTACGAAGATATACAGTATTCAGGTCAAAGCCTCACATTTGTATTGTAGAATTTCCTCGAAATGTCTTCCATAATCCTTGTGGCACTCGCGTAGAGAATTCTTTACAAGATGAACACCAGTTCCTAATCATTGTTGACCTGCACAAATAATATCATCATCTAGTTTAAATCCAAATAGATGTGTGTGTGTGTGTGTGTGTGTGTGTGTACGTGTGTGTGTGTGTGTGTTTCTCACACACCGGGGGTCGAACAGGCTTCAGACACACGACCAAAACCGTACCAGGTTCGAGTCGGGGATGATAGGTTCAACTCCGACACCAACTCAGTGGTCGAGGAGGCTTTAGAACCGCAAGTTGTCTCACACTTGACTAAAGCAACGAGACGAGCCACTGAATCAGGCCGACCCGAGCTTATAATAGTCCACAGGTGCCTCGTCTTCAATAGCGGTGACTTAAGGATACTGATGAGGTATTTCCTGCGTCTAGATCTGTCTCAGCTTAGCAGCCTGAACCTTAAGTACTTTATATTATCAGTAATGTTCAGATCTGAGGAGCATGTTGCCCAGCATTTGATGAAAAAAGAAGAGAGGAATTTTCTTTTTTTTCAGTTGCGATTGCGTTATTGCACGAAAGAAAGTGACTCAAACGTTTGGGTATAAGTTCATGAACCGTCGTCTAATGTAAGGACTGAGGTCAGATACAACTGCTGAAGTTTTCAGTTTCATCGTGAAGCCGCATCTATTCGCTTTCTTTGTTGTGAAATACATAGGACTGAATACGTAAAGTCGCTTGGATTTGATACCTTGATGTAATTATGTAAGTTTCGTAGGTTCCATCGAGAGCATTTCCGCCATGTGCTTCATTCAGACTTTCCAATTCATCCTGTTCCGAGGCTTCTGAGACTTTCCAATTCATCCTGTTCCGAGGCTTCTGAGACTTTCCAATTCATCCTGTTCCGAGGCTTCTGAGACTTTCCAATTCATCCTGTTCCGAGGCTTCTGAGACTTTCCAATTCATCCTGTTCCGAGGCTTCTGAGCGACCATAATCCTAAGAACCAAAGAATCGCAGATTTATTTTTAATTCTTTAGACGCTATCTATTCGCAAGTATTGACGCGACCCCAGTGACACCGCTTCGAAACGCTGTGAAAACGCTTCGAAACCCAGATAAATCTCTACGAAACCTAGTGGAATCTGTGCGAAACCTAGTGGAACCGCTTCGAAACCCAGCGGAATCGCTTCAAAACGCAAGACCACCAGTATTTTGAATAGCAGTTTCGTCTTGTGTTGTTCTTCCTCGTTAGGACTCATCGATCTTTTACTGTTTGAATTCTTTTTTTTCCTGTGAACTGCCTCAGTCTCCTACGAACCTTGATTGTGTAATCTTCGGTATCTCCAGATATCCATGTTGATGACTGTCTCATTGTCGTTTTCTTTTTTTTTTTTCCAATTTGACGAGCTGTATAGTTGCGTACGACGAATTAATCCCTGTTGAGCACGATGATTATAAGTCGTATTCAAAGGATTAAGTCGTCGCACTCCATGGGTTTAAATCGTCGTACTCAAAGGGGTTAAATCGTTCGTACTTAAAGGGATTCAGTCACCGTACTGAAGGGGGAGTGGAATCGTCGTACTCAAGATGTTAAGCCTTCGTACGTTATGGGGTTAAATCGTTGTACTCAAAGACGATCGATCTCAAGAAATCAAGTTGTCGACGGACGAGTTTAATCCACAGTAAAAGTAAACACACGAACATAAACATCCTCCAGCCTTTGTGATGTCGATGCAGCTCAGAACAAAACAGCCACTTCATCACAGAAATACTGTCCCCCTCATTCTTGCCAACGACCCCGAAGTGGACGGCGCAAGAAACAAGTACTTAACCAATTGAGTGAGGAGTCTCCAGCACGAACCATCCCTGTATGAAACCTTCGTGTAACGGATCCTCCTCAGTAATAGAGCTCTTGTCCAACATAGAGAAAAGTAGTTACTCTATGAAAGTAATGTCATAATGAATGTCTCTTGGCTCTAAGGCTCGGTGTCGTAAATAACACCAGGAGAGACAGTAGGAAACCTACGAAAATAACCCTTATAATACGGACCTGAAACAGTACCTCTTCCTAACAGAAAATGTTGGCTGGTCAGTTGGTTGGTAGTTTGGGCTTTTAGAACTACCAGGGTCATTAAGGCAGTCAAAGTCAAGCTGTATAAACACGATCCGAAAAAGTTTTGATACCTTAACCAAGTGTTGATTGTAAGACTAAAATATTCTCTCACTATGTATATGTAGCCTCCCCCCTAGTCATGGAGGCTGATATTCGCATGACAGTTATGCATCGAGAAGATCTAAGTGTGAGAAGGTCAGTCATGCACTGTATATTCGGTGAGTCTGTGGTGTTGTATAAGGAGGCTTAAGCCCCCTGTCGAGCTCTCTTCGAACACTTGTCATCCCTTCCTGTTGATCCCTTTGCCGAACTCTTCTCTCACCACCACCAGCAGACACGACCAGCCAGGAAGAGTTGAGTTAGCTTGTGAAGGCCAGCTACTCGTGAAGTCTCAATGAATAAGATAAAAATGACAGCTTGAGTACATGATGACGGGCTTCACACACACGCACACACACACCGACACGCACACACACACACACACACACACACACACACACACACACACCAAGTCCCCGGGGGCACGGTCTAAGGAGGACAATGGAGCGTATGAATTTACCCCATGTGAGCTCAGGGATGCGACAGGGATGCGACAGGGTCGTGACACCAGGAGCACAGCGCCACCACCTGGTAGTGAGGGGTACTGTCTGTTGAGCTGCTTCAAAAAGTGCAGAGATATTTTTACCTGAATAATAATAACAAAATCTGACAAGAATCTGTATAAAGAAAATAAGGTTTAGATTTATTTGCACGATAGATAGATAGATGGATATTATGTGTAATACACTCTGTAACAATAGTGAAGATTTTTGACAAAAATTAGGATATATATATATATATATATATATATATATATATATATATATATATATATATATATATATATATATATATATATATATATATACACATATGACCATTAAATGTAATCAGTCATCAACAAAAAAAAAAGATTCCTTCAATTAATTTCATAATGAATATGAACTTAGCTACATTGCCTCCTCCTCGTAGTACTGATAAGTTTAATCTTATGAATAAGAATATTCGCGAATATTTACCAAATATAAAGACCAACTCGTAGTTCTCTTAAGAGATGTAGAACTTCTGTTAAGAGTCGTGCTAGGCCCTGACCGAGTGTGAACGAATGTGGCCTTTCGTCCTTTCCTAGCGCTACCTCACGGGGGAAGGGGGATGCCATTTCATGTGTTGCGGGGTGGCGACGGGAATGAATAAAGGCAGCAAGTATGAATTATGTACATGTGTGCATATGTATATGTCTGTGTATGTATTATATGTATACGTTAAGATATATAGGTATGTATATGTGCGTGTGTGGACGTGTATATACATACATATGTATGTGGGTGGGTTGGGCCATTCTTTCGTCTGTTTCCTTGCGCTACCTCGCTAACGCGGGAGACACCCTCACACTACACAAGTAATGATAAACATGCGACGTTGCATCACGGATTTAGAACACTTACGCTCGCCAAACAGAATGTCTGCGTTCCTCGCCAAAAATATATCCACCGTCATCGTCTTCTTAATCCGCAGGAGACAAGAACTGAGCTTGTATCCTCACTTACATCACCATGAATGACCAACTAAACCCACTCTGCATCAACAAAAACTATACTACACACACACACACACACACACACGACATCTACCCCAAGTCATTGACATCACTACGTAGTAAATACTCACTGAACAGTCACCGCCACCAATCAAGAAGCAAGAATCCAATTCGTCTGCTCCACTCTAAACTACGCCTCACCTGCCAGGGCATCCACTCCTTTAAAAGTAAACATAACAAAATACAAATGACCCCAAAAAAAACAGAATATTCAGAACAATTACAGGCAGGTGTGTAGTCACTATATCTTACACGAAACAAAATCATCTCTAATTCGCTTCTGCTTCAACATGCTCGGTACCCAATGCCGTGCAACAGTTTTCATCCCCTCCCATCTAAACCACTTCATGACCACCCACCAGCCTTCACGTGCATATCTAAAGCATTTCCCAGCCTTATACTTCAATCCCTGTTACTCACAAATCTCCCATTCTTAGCAGATACCGTAAATAAACCACATTCACACCGACGTGACCCAGCAAACGCTATTCAACCGTTCCATCCATCATGGTCTTAATCTCTATTCCACCAGACATACACACATCCAAAACTGCAGTCTCTACACAAACACCAGGTACGTTTCCTACATCTGTGCTCTGAACATCACACATATCTCTTCCTCATTGCAAAACATCGATTTAGCTTACCACAGAACCTCTTACGACTAAGATGCAAAGACGGTGCTGAAATTATCCCCCCTTGTACACTCATACAACACCATCACTACACTTCATATATATTCTACCATCGAGACAACTCAAATTCCTTAGCGTAAAAAAGTCATTTTTTTTTGGTGTGCGTGTGTGTGTGTGTGTGTGTGTGTGTGTGTGCGTGTGTGTGTGTGTGTGTGCGTGTGTGTGTGTGTGTGTGTGTGTTTCTTTTTCTTGTCCGGCTTTGAAACTGCTAATTTCCTCACGTCCTTGTTGTTGCCAATTAATTCATCAAGACCTAACGACTCTGACCTCTGGTCCTAACGACCGTCGAACAAGAAACGAGCGAGTGAGTTAGTTCAACTCAAAACATTGATAGAAAAAATAAGGAATACATGAGTGGAAGCAGCCATGGTTGTAAAAGTTTTCCCAGAGTTGATTAATAAATTATCTGCTTCCCTGTGTGATGAGAGACAGCCAGGCCTTGAGATCAACATGGTGGCTTTCAGTCGCCATGGAACACAGACTCCATAACACTAGGAGATCGAACCGGTGCTCTCGTGTTGCTAGGTCATCGAATCGACCCGGTCCATCACAGCAAGATGACCAAGGGCACTACTGATGACTGAGACTTGTGCATTGATGAATTCAATCCCTTGTATCTCCGGTTAGATCATATGTTATCGTTGGCTAATCCTTCTTCTCATAGCCTCATTTGATGGACTAACACAATGTTCCTCCCTTCCTCTCTCCCTCCTGCGACAGCCTGGGATCCTGCCCTGGATAATTGGCGACGCCCCTGCTGCTAGAGATGCCCTGGCCAAGTACAGCTGGAAGTCCCCCGTCGTGGTGGTGAAGATCATCGACAGTCTACTAAGGGGCATTGCTCAGGTACGTGTGCCTCTATGTGTGTGTCTACTGAGGGGCATTGCTCAGGTACGTGTGCCTCTATGTGTGTGTCATCTGTCTTTTGTCTGTCAATCTGTGAAAGAGGGGTTGGGGGATAAACAGCTCGTGTCTGTTTTGTTTTTTCTATATCTAGAGGTTAGAAGCTGAGAAACTGCCACTGAATGATGTAGATTTATTAGAACAATTGAATACTGAGGTTAATGGTGAAGTCGAGCCTATCAAACCCAAGTTTAAGAGTATATAGTCCAAGATATAGTGCAAAATGTATCGTCTAAGATACAGCCCAAGATATAACTCGAGATGTGATCCGAGGCTTTTAGTATAAGTTCCGAAACCATGTCTACGTATCCGCCATCACATGAGAGAAAAACATGGACAATGTATATGATTGGTAGTGTGTTCCAAACACATTGTAACCATTTCTTTATAGCTCGATCATGTATCAGTTTTATTATTTCTAAAACTATAGTTAGCTCATCCTTGATGAATATTTCTATAATTATCGATAATCTTAGAATTTATCGATCAAATTTTACATCTAAGGCCGTCTACGTCAAGTTATAGGAACCAATAAGAGTGTATATATAAACGAACAGTAAAATTACTTTTTCGAACATCCATACCAGTTTAGAAGTTGCTACGATGTTTTTCCATGGGTTTTGATGTGTTTTTCACGATTCTGGCCTTCATGTTGACCGCAGACCACTACCTTTTCAGACCTTGCCCAACCTCTTTCTCCAACGATAGTGGGGTGGGGGTGACTACCAGTGGGAACCAAGGTCTTGGGCTGGGTAGAAGTCACAAAAACGAAGTGGTGATTTGCGATAGAAATGAAGGTCAGAATCGTTCAAACATCAAAAATCATCGGCAAAACAATTTCAACCAAACCACACCAAACGTAATCAAAGCCTAACCTAACCTATGCACAGGTGGATTTACCTTGATTAAACTTAGAAGACATTAAGTTGGAGTCCTCCTCCTCCTCCTCATCCTCATCCATAAATCGCATTGGCCGCTGTTTCCCCGACTGCGGGGATTTTGAGCTTTCTGGCAGTGAGGGAAGTCCTCTCTTAATTATGTGACGAACATGTATGGCGCTAAGCTCTGCTTGAAGTAGACGGCCTTATTGCCAGAGTATTAAAGTTCAAAATAACCATTCTCACTTTCCCTGCATACATGACTCTTGAATAGAACATAGAACACTCACCATCAAGGCGTACAGAAGACAGACAGATACCGTAAGTATTGCAGATCTGAATGTATGTGAAAATGAATAAAGCATTTTGTTCATAGTTAAAGTCATTACTTGTAGAAAAAGGCAAAAGCCATAAAGATAATAGTCTACGCTAGAAAGTTTATTTTCTTTCAATGACTTATGTTAGAAAACGTTTTTTATTTAGGGATAACTTAAAGAATAACTTCTTGTGCGAAGATTTAGTCAGAATAAAGTTTCTTTATACTACTTTTTTAGCAATCCAGACCTAAAACCGGATATTTTTCCTGATTTATCCTGAAACACTTCATTCATTTATCCATAGAAAAAGCCTAGGAAGTCATTTCCACGGATCCTGGGAAACTTTACATTAAGGTTGAAGACTGAATGAGTCTTGCAGAGGGACAGTAGCCTCACGCCCCTTATGTCGAGTGCTCTCTGATAATACCGCCTTCGTACGTGATCGTCGTAATGATCGTTCTGAGACGTCGCCGTCGGAACGAGGTTGATATATAACTATCTATCACTTGCGTCTCCTCTCCAGGTGGCCTTCGGAAACAACCCAATCTCGGGGCTGCTCATCCTGATTGGTCTGTTCGTTGGTAATTACACCAGTGGGTTGGGCGCTCTCGCCTGTTCCCTCACCTCCATTTCGTCGCCAAGGTAAGAACCTACCACTGTCTTTGACCCTTAGAGTCTTCCATTGTCTTTTCCACTGAGTTCTCTCATTGCCTTCCCTTCTGGAACCTTTCACTATCTTCACCCCTTCCCGTCTGGAACCTTCGGTGTCTCTCACTCATCACTAATCTTTATAGGAAGTTTGCTTAAAAACTTCATATAAATAGTTCTTACATTCTCGACTCACATCTTTAATGTATTGATATGAATCGTATTACCTTTCGTATATCTTATACCACGTCCACAGTTGCTTGGCTGGAGCAACGACATGATCGCTGCTGGACACAGTAACTTCAACGCTGTGTTGGTGGGCACCGTGACGACTGCTGTGTATCCTTTTGTCTTCCATGAGTCTCTCTCGCCTCCTATCTGGGGCTATATGGTGATCGGAGCCATGTTCACGTAAGTGTTGAAGTCAGTCTTCCTCCCTCACCAACACCACATTCACCATCATCTCTACCACACTCACCATCATCTCTACCACACTCACCATCATCTCTACCACACTCACCATCGTCTCTACCACACTCACCATCATCTGTACCACATGCTACGATAGCCACCATATCCACCACAGTTGCCACACTATTGTCACCACAATAACTGAGTATGTCACAGCCATTCTCACACAGTCACTCCTCTATGTTCTGCACAAGTGTTCTGTGCCACCTCTGTGTTCTTCAACACGTATGTGTGTGCGTGTGTGTGTGTGTGTGTGTGTGTGTTGATCAACTATTTGTTCTTTCCTCCCGCATGTTCTTCGCTTATATGTTATCTTCTCATTAATGAGAAAAAAATGATAATTGATCGTATACCACATGAAATAAGGTAACCCTTTTGTACTTCTGATTGAACTTCTTATATTAGTCTTTTGGCACAAATCATAAGTGTCCCAGGTGTTTATATTTAAAGTAAGAGGTCCCAGTCTCTCATGAGTGCCCAGCGAGTTCCACTCACAGTTTGAGTTCCCCTCTCCTGCAACAGTGTCTGTGTGGCCAGTGGTCTAGGTAAGATACTCGAGGCCCACAACATCCCCGCCTACACACTGCCCTTCAACGTGGCCATCTCCACCATGTTCATCTGTATGCGGGCGGCTGGCTACGGTAGCGAACCAGTGGGTCCTGACCACCACCCAGCAGACACAAGCATCCACTGGGATGAGGTAAATATTAGGTTTTCTTTTTTCAATATCTTCAGTGGGATCGAGTGAGGCAGTTCTCTCAGTGGGTTCAAGTGAGAGTTTTGCTTTTCTGGTGGGATTTTTTTGTTTGTCCCTCGCCTTTCTCAGTTGGTCCTAGGCGAGATTGTTGACTCTCCAGTTCTTATCCCTCCAGTGGGACCAGGTTTATAGATGGGACTCAGTGAGGAATTTATTCATGAGAAATAAAAGATAAATACCAGATAAGACAGTAACATCCCCAGTGGGCTCAGATCCACTTGACGTAATGAGATCTTTCATCAGTGGGGACCTCATGGGTAAGGAAACTCTTGAGAAATTAAGAAAAATAAAATGTCTTCCTTGATCTCAAAGAAAGAGCCAGTCCTCTTCTGGTCATAACACATACACTAGCTTCTTACGATTACTTGTTATCGTATATCTTAAATCACATGTCACTCCTCCCGTCAATAAGCCACAGATAACCAATGATAAGGAAATGACAAAGTTACGAACGTAATGTAATGGAAATGACATAACATTAAAACTGAACTGACAACTAACACAAAAGTAGGACCTAAGTGTGAGGGGTCGTCTTTTTGAGTACTGCCTGTCAGAAGAGCCTTGTGATTAGCATGGCTTTTTCCCCCTTTTTGTTGGAGGGTCAAAACTCACACTTGTTGACAAGGTCTTCGTCCCAACAGGTGTTCCTGGGATCGCTTCTGTCTGCCGGGCACGTGTGGGCGGTCGAAAGCATAGCCTGCTCGGTTCTGGTTCTCTTGGGACTCTTCATCTTCTCTCCCATCCTTACATTGGCCAGCTACATGGGCGCTGCTCTAGGCACGTTAACAGGTGAGTGACGTAGCTGTGGTCCCCTTCCACAGTGTCTTTGACGGGTTTTCTTGTGACGTTTGAAACATCGTGTGTTTGTCGACACCACCACGGTGGACAGTTTGACGCCGTCTGTTCTACTCTTTTAAAAGCCTTTGTGGGACATTTTAGGGTCAGTGCCACACTAGGTGGACACCAAGGGCTCCTTAGTTCTCAGTACCGCATATGAGGGACGTGCTAGGTACCTTGAGGGAGCAAGTGTGCGGCTCAGAAGGAAGTATCACACATAGGGAGTGACCGAGGCGTCCTGACGACCTGCGCCACAATAGGTAGTTTCCTCAGTCACATGAGGGACCGTTGAGGGACTGCCTGGGCTTCTTGGCGTTCGCTGCCACATCTGAGGAAGTCTTGGGCACTTGATTATACCATGATGTCCATACCTCGGGGATGTCCTGGGTGGCGCAGTGCTCAGTATGACAGCTGAAGGACGTTGACGATCTTCATCTAAGGCACTATGTTGATGGAATCGCCTCTGGTGGACAAGCTAAAGAAACCCTGATGGTCAGTCCTCGCGTGGGGATACAGAAGAACCTCCTGGCTCCCCTTGTGGACGCAGTGGACTATCGCCTTCCTTAAGTCCTAAACACACCAGCCGTACCACACCATGACCGCCATCCTCTCTGACCATGATTAGCCCACACCATATATCCCTTGGTATCCCTGGGAACCTTGGTGACTTCCTCAGCCACCTGGTGGCCGCCTTGAGAGCTAAGACAACATAATATCCACATCTGAACAACCCTAAAGAGGTGGTGGATGAAGGAATGCCAAACCTGTGGTCTCATCTGGATACTACAACGTGTCACTTCATAATGGTAAGGTTGTAGAATGGTACAACACCCTCGCTGGTACTACACATCTGAGGAACACTGTCTTTCTACAAGCCGAGGCTTGTCTTCCTCTCTAAATCACCTATTGATTCAGTTATGGTAAAAACATCGTGATAAATGATTTATCACTTACAGCAGAGTGGTTAAAAGACACATCCTCTCGTAGCAGTTTGTCCTTCAACATAATTTTAGTCACTCGAGTAAAGTGATCGTCATTAACTCTCTCTTTTCCTTCCGTTGTCCCATGTCGACAGGTCTGCTGGTGTCGTCGGCGCCGTACTCCTTGGTGTACCACGGCATCTGGGGCTACAACGGCTTCCTGGCTGCCGGCTCCATCGCCTTCTTCATGGCTCCCACGCCCAAGGTTCTCCTTCTAGCAGCTATCAACGCTGTCTTCGCCACCTACCTTCAGGCAGCCATGGTGCCTGTCTATGCCGCAGTGAGTACATATTGCATGATTGTTGCATGTTGCATGAATGGTGTGTGTGTGTGTATGTGTGTGTGTGTTGGGGGAAGGAGGGAGGGAGGGAGGGAGATGAAGCTGAGTTGTGAGAGTGTGTGTTCTGTGGTGAGATATTTACAATTGAATAGTGTTCTCCAGCTGAGGAACAGCTTGCAGGTGTCCACCACCTGTTCTTCCCTCCACAGAACCAACTTGCAGGTATTCACCACCTATTCTTCCCCCTTACAGACCCAGCTGCCGGTGTTCACCTTCCCGTTCTGCCTGGCCTCCGTGGTGTTCTTGGCCACGGCTATGGCCGTCAGCCCCAGCTCTGTGAGGGTCACCAGTCCGTCCTTCCCTGAGCTGCACCTCGTCCTCTACTCCCAGGTGAGGCTCCTCAGGCCACTCCCTCCCTCCCACCTCCGTTACTCTAGACGACATTACAGTCTCCCCCAGCAGTTAACCTCCTCATGGACCATCAGGTCTTCTGTTGTCTGCCCTTACCATGTCCTCTCATGTAAGATCCTTGTTTTGTTCCTTCTTCTGTTCCCACTTTTGAAAAGTGTTATTGCGAGAGGTGAGGATTTCGAGCCCAACCCCGTTTTCCCTTCTCATAGTCGCCCTTGAGGACACACAGGAAATACTAGGCCCGTGTTCTTTCTCCCCACTCCCCTGGTAAGGTGTTCTTCCGTTTTCATTGATTTCATTCACAGTTTGCGCTTTCTGGTATTTCTACAGCTAAAAACCTTATATTTTTGGTTCTTGCGCTTTTATTAGGCTTTCTGGAAAGTAGTTGTGTTTTACAGGTTTCTCCTTTTTTTCTGAAAACCTTTATTTTTTTTTTTTTTAGGAATGTACGATGAAATTTGTGATTCATTGATCGATGTGGAAATTTCAATCTCGATTCTGACTTCATTGCAGAAACCCCACAGCGAAGTCAACAACGAGAAGGATAAAGACGAAGAGACCACGATGCCTATGGTCTAAGTAAGACCTCTAGAGGACCCCCGAAGAACCCTGAAACCCTGGCTCAACGGAAGCTTTAGGTTTACCAGAGACCCCTGCCAGCTGAAGAAACCTCCACCCCCTTTTTCAAGGACCCTGAAGACCCTAGACCACGTAAGCTTCTGGGCCATACGGGAACCCCCCCATGATCTGAAATTCCCCTCCCGTCCCACTTCAAGAATCCTGAAGACCTTTGGCTACCTAACCTTCAGAAACATTAGGGAACCCCATGATCTGAAACCCTTACTTCGAAGACCCTTAAAATCCCTGAGGAAGAGGCATTGGTTAAAGCGGCAGGCGTCTCTGGAGGAGAAAGATTCATGTGGAGGTCTTCACTGTGGATTTTTTCAGTTCTCCCGTGACTCTTTCAGTTCTCCCGTCACTGGCGGTAGACTTAGTAAGCTTAACGCATCTAAGCAAGTTGCAAGGGGCGTTCTCTCGTGTGTGTGTGTGTTGTGTGTGTGTGTGTGTGTGTGTGTGTGTGTGTATGTGTGTGTGTTAACTTCTTGAGCACGATGGTACGACCCTTGAGCACGACGGTACGACCCTTGGGTATGATGTACCACCTTTTGACTAGACCTTTTTAAAAATAATGAAAAGGTAATGAAAAGGTCAGGCTCGAGAAGAGGTTATCATACCCATGTGCTGTACCCTCGTGATTAAGGGGTTAATCATACGTAATTTATAATCTTTAGCTGATGCTCTGGGTACCTTGAGGTCTACATAAGTATGATAGAATTGCTCATTTAGCTCAGATGTCCTCACTAATGATAACATGATGTCAGGTCACAGTGTTATCTTTATCGTAAACCTACGAAAGGTCATTCATGTCAGATGGAACCTCTTGTGTTATCTTTCACATGTTATCATTTGTTATAAAGAAAATATAACATTTTCTTTCGTATGTAATTGCATGAATGTCTAATACTTCATTTATATATATATATATATATATATATATATATATATATATATATATATATATATATATATATATATATATATATATATATATATATATATATAATGATCAGCAGACAATGTTACCAATTGATACTATTAATATCAAGTTGATTTTGCACATTATATCAATGTTATAGAAAGTTTATTGATGTATATTTTTATATCTTTGTCAAGTTTATATATCATATAACTATTCAGTGCATTATGGGCTGTTTCTGATCACTGTGCAGTTTTTTCTATAGTTAGAATGTCTTTCTATTTGTTCACTTCTTTGTCTTGAGCGATTGGAGCGACTGGAAGGTGACTGGAAGCGACTGGAGTTGATTGGCGGTGACTGACGGCGTGTGGATACGACAGTATTGCATAATTGGGTGACGAAGCCACACTGGCTGCAACTGTTATGAGAGAGAGAGAGAGCGAGAGAGAGAGAGAGAGAGAGAGAGAGAGAGAGAGAGAGAGAGAGAGAGAGAGAGAGAGAGAGAGAGAGACGCATCCCTCTCTCTCTTGGTTAATCAGTCATCACTACTGTACGTATGGAAGAGTATCTATAGATACAAGTTTAGATATAGATATGTCTGGTCAATGTCTGATAAGAAACTGCAAAGTGTTTTTAATATGGACAAGAATGTTCTTGTGAGAATGTTTGTTGAATATTTTTGAAGTTCCATTAAGAGAATTCAATGTAATTGTAAATATAATTCTCTGTTCCAATTCTCTTACCTATAGACACCATTATCTTTCCCTTTTAAGAAATGTTAAATAATAGTCATAATACTAATGCACTGAATATATGTTTCTAAGATTTTGTGATCAATTCATTTTTTGTTGTTAATCCTGCGCAAAAGCGGAAGATTCCAGTGTATTTGCGGTCTGTGCGTCGTCAATTGCAGCAAATCAGCGGTTTTTATGACAATTAACTGTTGTTCTAAAGATATGCTAACACGGACGAAATACGTTTACAATCAGGGGTCTTCAGACGCCAGGGATTTGTGTTTGGATTGCAATAAAGGCGCATTTATCCTTCTCTTTCAGCAGCCCTGTCTGTCGGTGCCCCGTAACCCACACACACACACACACACACACACACACACGATTGTTAGCGAGGCCTTAACGAGCGGTGACGACACCCCGACTGTGTGACATCACAGAAGATACACGAAGGTCGAAATCACACGTCGTGTGAATGCTTTTTGCGACTCTAGATTCGAGACGGTCTGGTATGTTTCACAACAATGTTTACCCTCAGACCGTCTGAATGATCACAAACAACCAATTATGCATCGCCTAACCTCGTTACATAGACGAGCATATGAATTTATATGTATACAAGTAATCATTCTTTCATTTCTAAGTACAATACTCCTTATTAACACACGTATCTTAAAATGTATATGAGATATAAGCCCCGTATGACTTAGCATATGATCAATATGTATCGAGCCAGTGGAGGTGAACGATTCTCGAATGTTTTGGACAATTCAGTGTCGCCCGCCCCACACACTCACACACACACACCGGGTCATAGCGAAGCCTTCCGCCAGTTAACAGTTGAACCTTGGCCCTGACTGAGGTGAGGTGAGGTGGGGTGAGGTGGAGCGGTGGCAGGGCACAACCGTGTGTGAGGTAGTGACATTCCCACACCTTAGACGCGTCGTCGATTTGTTTCATCACTTTACCGGAACTCCTCACTCACTCCAGCCATGGAGGATGGTACATCTTGTCTCCTCTTCCCTACGGTGGCAAGCCACGGAGGAAATGCCTAGACGAGAATGTACGTGAGTAACATATTGAACTGTCGTAATTGATTGTCTTGTTACTTTGATCTGTCCGTCCATTCTAGCCTTACGACCATCTTAGGTAGAATTATGAACGAGGTGTTTGGAAGACGTTTGCCATATTTAGATGTCTAGTGTTTTCTCATTTTAAGGGAGGCGAATTTTTTTTTTTATTAGTGTTGATTTAAAAGTTTTTCGGTCACTGAGAAATAGTGGGGTGTTGAATGTTACGATCGTTTGCTGAGGTGTTGTGATCAAGTGGTTCAGTCGTTGGTAAACGAAGTGTTTTGAAATGGTTGGCGTCGTTCAACGATATTTTTTAGCTCGTTAACCCTTATGCGGGAACGTACATCACTTGAACACAACGGTACACTCATTGAGCACGACTGTACGACCTTGAATGTGACGGTACGACCGTTGAAAGCGACGGTGCGACCCTTAAATGCGGTGGTACGACCTTTGAGCACGACGGTACGACTCTTGGATATGACGGCCTGGCCTTTGATCTTATCTTTAAGGGACAGATTAGAGACGAGGCCATCAGCAGGGTCGTTCCTTCGTCCTCATGGGTCGTACCTTCGTGATCAAGGATCGCATCACCAGTGCTTAAAGGGAAGTAAACAAGCGATGAGGTCCAATGGGTCGTGACATAGTTGCCATGTATAATAATCAGACGAAATTTCTAATCGGTAAATAAGATATCTATTTGATCACTCGGGTAATCTGGCCATCAGCTCAGAAGGAGGGTGAGTGTGTCGCCCCTCACTGCGATGTGTAACCACAGAATCACTCCGGCTAAAAGACATGCCGTTTACTGCACCCTTCCACCCTTCCTCTCCTCAAAGTATCCAATGTTTTCATAAAGAGAAAAGGAATATGAAGTGTCAGAACAAGCCATACGTGGACGTGGGATGTGGGGTGAGTGGTCTGTGTCTGTCTGTGTGTGGGATGTCTGGAAGTCGTGGAGTGTCTAGGGGTTGTCTGTGGCGCGTCTGGAGGACAGCACAGTGTCTGGGGAAGTTTCGGGGGGGTTTTGGACTCTGGAGTATTCGGGGTATCGTTGCAGTGTTTTGATAAAGGGGGGAGGAAGGAGAGGGTCGTGTGTTCGGATGGGGTTTATCAAGATTCTACGGGGGAAAGTTGGGGTCTGTAGTGTATTCGGGGGGAGCGTAAGATGTTGGGGGTGAAGACAAGTAGGTGGAGGGTCAGGGGAAGAGGGTCAGTGGCTGTGAAGGCGCCTGTGTTGATGTCCGGTGAGAATTCGACGTGTGTCGTCATTGATTCACTGCTTCGCATGTTCGACCCTCGGGGGTTCCGTGTTTCGAACAGAGCAAGTGGTTTATTTTGACCATCTTCAACAAATGTTTCGCTTTCGTGTGTGTGTGTGTGTGTGTGTGTGTGTGTGTGTAGATGATATGACGATCAGACTAGTCCACAATCATTATTTTATATATATATATATATATATGACCCTCAGTTATGAAACCCATCACAAACAGGATATGAAACATACTTAAGAAACAATAGTTTATTCATAACAATTCTCTGTTATCTTTGCACATTGCAGGTTCCCTATCATTATGTATCATCAACCATTACTTCCCAGAGTCGATTGGGATTATGCCAACGCACTTTATTACACTAGTTATCTCTCTGATGATAAGGTAGCTCCACCTTGGATAACGATCCAGTCCCTCACTAACTCTAGGAAGCAGACATACCATATGAATTATTACCTCCCATTTCGTCCATAACAGTTATATACACATTATCCCCCCGACCCGTTTATACACTTGACTATAACTATACAACATTCATGGGCGAACTATGATGTGCTAATGTACAATACATTACATGAAGATGAATATGGAATTACATAAATATTTGGGTACAGTGTCATGTGCACTTTTATGTACCCCCTGAACTCACATCATATATATATATATATATATATATATATATATATATATATATATATATATATATATATATATATATATATATCAGATAGCTACAATAACACGTAGGGGGTTTTCTTGACTATGTACACAGTGAATCATGTCATAATTTGAGCCAAGAGTGGACTTGCTTGGCTTCGTTAAGTACAACATGTACAACCACAACCAGCTGGGTGTGGTCACCCCACACCAGCTGCTGCTACGTTCCTGTAGACGCCCAGGTTGTGAACGTGTCTGATACACGTCACAGACATGATTGCAAGATGAAAGAAATGACAATAAGAGAAAAAATATAGAGGGGAAGGTTTTATGTTTTTTCAAAACCCACTATAGAACGTGATTCTATACAGAGGGTTCAGAAATGGAATTGGATTCAGTTAACATGAAATATCTCTTTAGTCTTCTGTTCCTAAATATACATAACTTTGATAAATATACACGTCTCTGTACAAGATGGTGGCGAAAGCGTTGCACAGGAAGTCCCATGTCGGATCAACGTTAAAGGTGATCGATCCGTCGTACGACGATGAAATATACCCATATGATAACAACAAACATATTCCAAAGTTTCCCCTGTTTCTCGTCAGAGATACAACTGCCCAGTCTAGTGGTCTTACTGAGAGAGAGAGAGAGAGAGAGAGAGAGAGAGAGAGAGAGAGAGAGAGAGAGAGAGAGAGCTACCATTGGGACGAATCAAAAGGTGCCATTGTACATTTTAGCGTTACGGCTGGCGAATATAGGCAATACAAACGTATATCTGCACTTAATACACCTGAAATCCTCTTCATCCAAGAAATCAAATCACAGAATTCTTAAATATATATATATATATATACACGAACACCATTCCTGTATGGTGCTTTCATAGATAGCAGACACCACATCACCATTTTCTAACTTTGTCTACTTGGGGGATCACAACTCGTCTCTGCCGTGGCGTTTCTCCCACAAGTCTTTATGAACTGACGACAACCAGCGCACAGCAGGTTGTATTCGCACCTGAGTTATAAGTCAGTTCTTTGAACACTCAGTCACAAAATGCCATCACTGGAATGAACTTTGGAACTTGAACTTAACATTCTCAACACCACAGACACTTAACACTTGTATTTTTTTTTTTTTTTGACGGTGGAGTCAAAAATTAGAACTTGAATTTGATTTCTGTTTCCGTCTTCGGCGATGGAGTCATTTCGTTCTTTCCCCAGTTAGGCATCGAGAACCCTCTCACCAGTCGAGCTCCCCTTGGCCCGAAGATATCCGTGTTCGTCCTGGGGTCCATAAGATTTGGCTTCTTCTTCTTCCTGCGTTCTGGAGGGGGAGAGAGAAAGGGAAGGGGTTCAGTGCCTATCCTTGGTGGACGCCGCTTCAAAGGGGCTGTATTTCCATATGTGAGAATCTTAAGAGAAACTATGAATTTCAAGGACATTCTAGTACGATATGGTCTTGTGTGGGAATTGTTAGATTATATTCCGACAGACACGATACTAATGAAATGATATGTAGGTTAGGTTAGACATAGATTAAGGATAGCTAGTGAATAAGGGACGTGTCAATATGAATGATAGGTTGCTCGTAACAAGACTGTATGAAGCTAAGGATATGGTGCAGTAATTTGGTGTCTTTGAGAACTTCCTGAGCACTACATGGATCCTCCAGACCCACACAGTTGAGTGTACCATAACTCAGACGCATTCATAATTCTTTGGAATATACAGGAATTCAGGGAATACAGCTGGAAATGTATAGAGTAGAAATGTCTTAGAAGTGAAACTCGCGCTCTTTCTGTCAAAACTCGTAAGGTTCGACGTGAACGCTAAAGATATGGGAGAGAGAGAGAGAGAGAGAGAGAGAGAGAGAGAGAGAGAGAGAGAGAGAGAGAGAGAGAGAGAGGTGGTGGAATCCTTCCTTACCTGTGATGTAAGCTGGGGGAGTCTGTGGTTGGCTGCTGAGGAAGAAGTGATCTCTCAGGTTCTCGGGCATGGAGGACAGTAGCTTAGCCCGGATCTGTGTCACTATACTGGGCACGTACCGCGTCTGGAAGACATCCAGCATCGTTAGAACTTCGGCAGGTGCAAACAGTTGACAAAACACAGTCAAGAGTACATCAGATGTAGACGGTTTCCTAGGCACAATTAGGACTTTAGAAAGTGCACACAGTTTAACTCGTATTTTAGTAACATGAAGTCGATGCCAGTCTGTCCCAGATACAGGGACAATATACCCTAACCCCATAACTAACGAATCACCAGTGTCGCCTTAAAGTAACTGGATGTATACGACTTATCTCCTCGAGCACGACTTCTTTACGGCCCTTAAGCACGACGGTACGACCTTTGAGCACGACGATACGATCTTGGGGTGTGATGTTATGGCCTTTGACCACTCTTACGGATCAGGTCAAAGGTTACGACATCATCATCATGTACCCAAAGATCGTGTGTACTGTCGTGCTATAAGGTTGAGGTACCCCGTCGTTCTCAAGCGTTTAATGATAAGGGATCTGAGTGGCAAGAGCATCAAGATGGGGCGAATTAGCGACCATCAAAGAGGCTTTGAATCTCTCACCTTAGGATCGTCGCCGGCCACTGCGTCGACCATGTCGTCAATCACCTCCTTGATCTTCTCCGAGGGCTTGGCTCTGTTGAGGTGGTTGGAGATGGTCATCTTGAAGTCCTTGATGTATTCGTCCCCATAGGACTTCTTGACGTCCTCAGAGCACTCCTGCCAGAACCTGTCGAGCGCGTTGTGAATGGGTCCCTCTTGGCTGATGGGCGTCCTGTGGTGATGATAGATATTGACAGGTTCAGGAGGGAACTGTGATGTAGTTCTTAAAATTAATATCATTAAATGAATTTGCTGCGTTGATTCGTCATTGGATTTGGTGTGTGTGTGTATGTGTGTGTGTGTGTGTGTGTGTGTGTGTGTGTGTGTGTGTGTGTGTGTGTGTGTGTGTGTGGGATGAGTGAGGCGCCCTTTATCTTTGAAAATAGAGGATTTCTTTTTTTTTTTGTATCCAAGATACTCTCGTACGAGAATGGTGAAGATATCTGTTTATAGATTTGTATTCATGTACTCGCCAAGTACCAAACCTGACATGAGCCGTTAGTCTTATGACTGCCAAGTTCACCCTTGTTTACATAAGGATACGCATAAAGGATTTGAATGTACAAGACACGAATCCTTAAAGGATGTTGAAGTATGAGGCATGAATCCTTGAAGGATGTTGAGGTATAAGGACACGAATCCTTAAAGGATGTTGAGATATAAGGCAGGTATATCCTCAGGGGATCTTCAGACCTACAACAAGTATCCTTCAAGGATGTTGGAGGACACGGGAGTGCTCGGGGGCCTCACCTGTACAGCGTGGGCTCCACCGTGTGGACAGAGATGCCCCATTTCTGCATCTCCAGACGGAGGCCGTCGGCGAAGGAGACGGTGGCGTGCTTGCTCATGCTGTAGGCAGTGAAGCCAGGGAAGGTGTAGCGACCTGTTGGGGCAGAGACAAGTTACAGTGGGATAGGGGCAAGTTACAGTGGGATAGGGGCAAGTTACAGTGGGATAGGGGCAGGTTACAGTGGGACAGGGGCAAGTTGGTGGGATAGGGGCAAGTTACAGTGGGATAGGGGCAAGTTACAGTGGGATAGGGGCAAGTTGGTGGGATAGGGGCAAGTTACAGTGGGATAGGGGCAAGTTACAGTGGGATAGGGGCAAGTTACAATGGGATAGGGCTAAGTTACAGGAGGCCATGTGTGGGTTTTACTGCTTAATGGAATTTCACTCTGAAATTACACTAACCACCGTAACACACACATACATTGTACTGCCTAATGTAATTCTACTAAGAAATTACATCATACACACACACACACACACACACACACACACACACACACACAGACTGTACTTCCTAATATATAATTTCACTGACGAATTACATTAATCAGCTGGGAGTATCCACAGCAAAATGGAGTCATGGTCGAACGCTGGAGATAAAAAAAAAAGTGAAAATTGAATTTCTGATAAAGGTTTCGTCACACAACCGAACTGAAAAGAATATTTTTATGATGAATTATATTAAATGAAATTGATGTTCTACTCATGTATCGCCATAATTTGTCAGGGTAATTGATGTATCATTATTTAAACTTGTGTCGTTAGTACCTGGAGCATCAAGTGACCAGATATGGTTAATAGTCATTATGACCAGATATGGTCATTACGACCAGATCTGGTTAATGGTCATTATGACCAGATATGGTTAATGGTCATTATGACCAGATCTGGTTAATGGTCGTTATGACCGGATATGGTTAATGGTCATTATGACCAGAAGTGACGAATGGTCATCATGAGAGGAGGATTGTTAGGGTAAATGATGATAACCTCAATATTTATTGACCTCCATATGATCATATGGATAATGACCTCGTTCGTGTAATCACCATACGTTTGTTCCGATTACCCCCCCCCCCCCCCCCACACACACACACACACACACAAAGACGCTAACGAGTTGGGCCAGCTCAGCCATCAACACTCCCATTTCCCAAATGATAAATTTTCATTTATTTAAAGAAATAAAAGAAGGATGAGTTAATTAGTCTGAGGCGGCTGGGCTGCGTTGTTGGCCGTGTGCGTCACCATCCCATTTCTCATTTTCTTTTCTCTTCTTTTTCAGCAAGACGTGTTGCCTCACCCACCAGCTTCAAGGGTATCATATGAACACTCTCACGCCTCGCCCTGCCCTCGGAGTAAGAGGATCGTAAAAATATAAAAGGTCACCCTCCTTCACAAAAAGGAAAACGAAGCAAGGTAAAAGAAAATGAGGTAACGTGGGATGCTGTTAAGATCAAGGGAATTTGTAATTACATTAAAACCAAATTTTATATTGATAATAGATTGATTCATGTCCGTTCTCCTGACGAAGATGTTGGCTTTGATATAAAGATAATTAGCATAAGGAATCAAATCATAAAGATGATAAGGAACTCCAGTGTCCAGTTTATCTATTTATCTCTTGACCTCTGATGTACGACCGTTGAGCACGACGCGTCGGTACGACCGTAACTCTTTGGGTTTGGACCGCGTGACCTTTAACCTAACCCCTTAGCGTCAGGTCAAATGGCAGGTACAATAGCGTTATATATGTAAAGGTCTTCTCACCATACTGCTCATGGGTCGTATAACGCTAATAATGTTACGTACCTTCGTACTAGATGTCGTATTGTGCTAACAATGTTAACGTACCCTCGTACTAGATGTCGTATTGTGCTAACAATGTTAACGTACCCTCGTAATCAGCGAAGTCATATGTAAACAAGCGAGCGAGGCTACAATGGTAACTTGATCCTGAGGGATAAACATATGATGACATTATGTGAGGCTGGGGACGTTGGGCTGAACGAAGTACCCCCCTCTCCCAGATCAACCACCTCCCCCCCACACAAGAATGTTGGGCTGAACGAAGTACCTCCCTCCCCCAGATCAACCACCTCCCCCCACACACAAGACATATGGCTTGAGGAGGAGGAGGAGGAGGTGGTGTGTTTGGTGGGGGGGGGGGGGGTGACACCACTGGTACTCTGATACCCCAGCGAGGGGAGTACCAGCTTGATGACTAAGCTTTGAGTTGTAGGGCTGAGTTATGACTTAAGCTTTGAGTGGTATGACTCAGTTATGACTTAAGCTTTGAGTGGTAGGGCTCAGTTATGGCTTAAGCTTTGAGTGGTAGGGCTGAGTTATGATTTAAGCTTTGAGTGGTAGGACTGACTTGTAAGCTTTGAGTGGTAGGACTGATTTCAAGCATCACTGATAACTAGGTAATTGTCTTCAGCATATAAATGAACACTCGCTCGCAACCCTGGGTAGATAGATGCCCCTTCCTTGTCTTAACGTCGAGGCTTTGGGAGCCGCTCAACGATCGTAGAGAGAGAGAGAGAGAGAGAGAGAGAGAGAGAGAGAGAGAGAGAGAGAGAGAGAGAGAGAGAGAGAGAGAGAGAGAGAGAGTCATGTCCAGGGGCACAGTAGGAGAGTGTAATTATCGTCTTTATTGATGGGCGTCGTAATGATCATTATGTGACTCGGTTTCATTGGGTGGTGTCCATGTTTTACGAGTGTGTTTTGGCCGAGTATTTTAGTCACAAGAAGACGCCAGGGAACCGTGCCTTGTTTGCTGTGTGCTTGTTTGCTGTTTGTGTGTGTGTGTGTGTGTGCACGGTGGAAACCTGTGTGTGGAGCGTGGACGTTCAATATAGCCGGGTAACGTTCTGTCGAACCTGTAAGCTGCACTCCCTCACAGAGCCGATAGACGCACACACACACACTCACACAGCCCTAAAAAAAAAACGAGTTGTCTAAACTCTGTGATGACCGAGAGAAAGAGTTCAACCAACCACACAGCCAGCGACTGAACCAGCCAGCGACTGAGATATCCAGCGACCTGGCCAGGCAAGTGCTGGCGGGCAAGTCGTCTTAAGGCAAGGTCATCAGATGACGATGGCTCTTGCTGGTGGTTTTAGTGATGACGTTACTGCTAGATAGCCGGAGGGAGGGAAGGGAGGGGGCAAGCAAACGGTACTCTGCATGTACGTACGTACGAGGGTGTGAGGCATAGAGAGAGAGAGAGAGAGAGAGAGAGAGAGAGAGAGAGAGAGAGAGAGAGAGAGAGAGAGAGAGAGAGAGAGAGAGAGAGAGAGACAGAGAGGATAAGCTTGCCATTCGGTGCACGTTTGACCAACTTCTGGGGTCGGTCGTGGGAGCAATAAAGACATAACTCTCTTTTTTTTTCTTCTTCTTCCTGGGCAAAACAGGAAACAGGGATGAAATAAGACGACCCTGACCTTCACGTGAGCCCGCCATAAGGAAGCACTGTGCGAGGTTCCTCTCTCTCTCTCTCTCTCTCTCTCTCTCTCTGATCTCGTGTGTGTGACCAGTAATGCACACCAGCATTAGATCTGTGAGCCACCATTTGAATGGGGGACAACCACTCACGTCACTTGGTAAATAATAATTTACGTGTGATACACACTCGTGTCCTCCCGCCTCTTAACCTTGTGTGTATATATGTGCATCATGTGTTTATTCCCAAACACACACACACACACACACACACACACACACACCTCAGGCTATGCCAGGTAACCATTCATCGAGAATGGGAGGATGAACACCTGGGTTGGGTTTGGGCCAACTCCCACGTCCACGATTCGGGTTTGACCCCGGGGTGGCCTTGTGCTGATTCATGGTCAGTGAATCTAACCACTACACCACAAAGGCCCGTGTGTGTGTGTGTGTGTGTGTGTGTGTGTGTGTGTCAATATCGAGAAGGTTCATGGTCTGTGTTCTCTTTTCCAGTTCACTGCGGACTTCTGTCTCGGATTGCGCCCACAACTGGCCATCGTTTGACAGATCTGCGCCTCGTCACTCCTCATTACTTCTGGTATACTCCCCCTCCGCCTCCACACCAGCACCAGACACGTAAGCCGGATAGTGAGAATCCATCTACGCGTCGTGGAAGATACGAGATGGACCCCAGCGTACGAGTGAGTGTTAACCAAATCATCCGCCATATAATCTTTATGCCTTTGGAATGGATCTGTGTGAAATATGACCCCATAGGAAGACTGAGGACATACTCATTCTAGTCTTTCGATACATTGGTTTATTAGTCAAGTATGATCGAAGGATTTAGTTGACCTGCGTATGATGTGTATCACACTGTATTTAGGTTAGCATGTGACAATGTTGTACATTCCTGGCCTCATAGATACCTGAGTGAGGTTGTTGCTATGTAAGGTGTTGCAGTGCTCTGAGATAACGACCAGGTATAATGTGGGAGAGGAGTCTTGAGGGCCTGTGTGGGAGGAAGGTCTCGGTCTGATGTTATGTTGGGGGTGTCGTGTGTGAGGGATCTCTCCAGTCTTCTGTAGGAACTCGCCAGCCTCATGTGGGTACTCGCCAGCCTCATGTGGGTACTCGCCAGCTTCATGTAGGAACTCGCCAGCCTCATGTGGGAACTCGCCAGCCTCATGTGGGTACTCGTCAGACTCATGTGGGTACTCGCCAGCCTCATATAGGAACTCGTCAGCCCAATAAGATACTCGGAACTTTAAAAGGCCAATATTGTGACGATCGTCATTTGTCGGAACTGATCACTCGTATTCTCAATAATTGGCCCCAAGACGCACCATTTGGCCCCTATAATAGAATCAGATCCCACATTAAGCAGTGTTGCTGAGGTGCCCTGGGCACCATATGTTATGGGGTTTTATGACTTCTGATGATGTCAGGGTAACCTCTATATGACATTTGCCCCCCCCCCCACCGATGATGACAAAGGTCATTCTCATTTTTGAACTTGTCATCAACAGCCCCCCCCCCCACCCCCCAGCCACACCACTCCCCCCCTTTCCATCCTCCAGATGAGTCAAAGAGACGTATATAACTATCGTGTTCGTAACCGGAAAGGAATTATTCGACCGAAATCCACTTTGAATGTGATGATGGATGAGAAAGAGACGCTTGGTACTCAACGTAAAGAAGAGGAGGAGGAGGCGTTGCGTAGCATACACGGGCCAGGGGAAATAGGTATCATGAGAGAGAGAGAGATAGAGAGATAGAGAGAGAGAGAGAGAGAGAGACAGAGAGACAGAGAGACAGAGACAGAGAGAGAGAGAGAGAGAGAGAGAGAGAGAGAGAGAGAGAGAGAGAGAGCCGGACCAAGAGGACAAGGGGAAGGCGGGGCAGGAGGACATGACGTGTGTGTGTGTTGTCGTCCGGTACCCCAGTCTCTGTACATTACATTCGAGACTCTTTCCACCAGATGCCACAGATTGTAACCTAACCTTGTTGTTGTGACTCATCTTTATTCTGATAGCGCGTGTTTGTTGCTTCGTCTTGTTGCAAATGTTGGTATATCAACACCACTGAACACGTCAGGATGACCCCTTGAGCACGACGCTAAGACCCTTAGGCACGACGTAGGACCCTTGAGTATAGTGGTACGACGGTACGACCCTTGAGCAACTGGGGTGTTGATGGCCCTAGCCTCTGACCTATCGTTCCATCATACTCCAGAAGCGTACCCTCATACTCCAGAGGCGTACCATCATACTCCAGAAGCGTACCATCATACTCCAGAGGCGTACCATCATACTCAGTTGGAGGTCAGAGCCGTAATGTTTCATAAGGATTCTGATGGGTTTGCTGAGTGGCGTGGATGATTCGCAGGGGGAGGAGAGGGAGGCTGTGGTTTTAGGGGTCAAGGGGAGGTTGGTATTAAGGAGGAACGAAGGAAACAAGGGACCTTACTTCTTCACATCGTGAACACAAGAACTCATTGTTCATGGAGCCTGCAATGCTTAAAATTACGAGAAAAAACACCTTTTTTTTTAAGGCGTTTCTTACCTGTGTTCTTAGAAATTGATTTATGACTATTCTCTGTCTCGGAGGGAACACCCGATTTGTTCCTGCGTGTGTTCTTCATTCTAGCGTAACACCTTGGTGAACAAGCGTATCATTTCCTCTACAACATTCATAAATGTTAGATCTCATACAGCAAAAATGCCCCCCATCCCCCGGACAGAGTCGCATTCACTGGAAAGAAGGCAGCTCACCTCATGACATTGAAGATAGAAAGTGTTCATGAATAAATTCAGAAGAAAGGTGTTCTTTGTTCGTGGACAAAGAGCAGGAGGTCCAGATGTTGCATCCTTTGTCAGGGTCCCTGACAGACCTCTTAGGCACTGGCGAAGACCTGTGGTCAGTCTTGTGTCCTGTGGCTGTCCTTCTCAACCTATAGAGTGTTGGGATCGCCTCTGTCCTTGCAGGATACGGCGCAGGAGACACAGACAGACATACACACACACACGCAGGAGTGAACAGCTTCGTATCCTACGCTTGCTGTGTCCAAGCCAACCAGGGCCTCCTTCTTCGTCACCTGGTGATGTAAGGACCTGGGGTGTTTGACTAAGTCATCCTACGCAGTCCTTCAGATGAATTCGCAACTCATCACTCTTCGAAAGGAGTGGTTCATTTTTTTTTTTCTTTTTTTGGGGAGAGTTACGTACAGGAGGCCCCTAGGGGCTAGATCATTCTGCGTCAGGCCCTTCAGCACCAGCAGGAGCAAACACCTTCATGGTCACACACACACACACACACACACACACACACACACACACACACACACACACACACACACACACACGAACAATGACAAAGAGAGAGAAAAAATATATATGTGACGTTATACAAGAATACGACCCTTAAGATCCTCCTCCGGAAAGGACAAGATCCTAAAGCGCCTCGACATCCTTCTACACACACACACACAAGAACAGTCACTAGTAAGAAGGCATAATGGTGATCTTAAGGAGTCATTAGCCAAGGATTGTCGTCCTTAATGACACGCTTTATATGTCCGTATAGTGATATGCAACGTCACGTCACCCCCACCTCTTGGGAAGCATTGTTCCTTAGGCTTCGCCCTAAGTTCTGCCGCCTAGAGGGGAGCTGAGGAGTCTTGGGCGCCTATGTGGGAACTCCTGGGAGATTCAGGTGTCTCCCCACTTGCATGTGGGAGGGAAGGATAGCCGAGGCATCTCCCCGAAAGCCAGATATCCATAATCGTCACTGACTATCTTATCTCTGTCTGTAGAAATTTAGAACTGTGTAGAATCATCTCACTGTCCTCCAGCTGACAACCTGGTCACAGACCATCAGGTCTTCTGTCATCTGTCCTCACCCTGTACTGTCCTCCAGCAGATAACCTCGTTATAGACCATCAGGTCTTCTGTCATCTGTCCTTCCCATGTACTGTCCTCCAGCAGATAACCTCGTCACAGACCATTAGGTCTTCTGTCATCTGTCTTTCCCATGTACTGTCCTCCAGCAGATAACCTCGTCACAGACCATCAGGTCTTCTGTCATCTGTCTTTCCCATGTACTCTCCCCCAGGTCAACTGTTACCTGTCGTATCTCTTATACTCCCACGTAAGATATTACAGATATGCCTCCCATCCTTAACTGTACCTGAACAGGTAATCTATCCTTTGCTATCTACTTCCCCAACTCACAATCAGATAGGTATGTATGTATGTGTGTGTGGGGGGGACCATCCCTGGTTTTAAATGGTTAGTTATGACATTCCTTTTCGTCCTTCACTTTACTAAATTCCTATCTGTGGCAGTGACGGCAGAAGGAATATATATATTTTTTTTTCTCTCGAAGGATGCAGCGCGTCAGCCTGTGGTAGGTACCTGTTTGGAGTGTGATCTCATCCGTGGTGTGACCGGTGCGTGAGACGCGGGGGAGCGGGGTGAGTGTTGATGAAGAGCTGATCAAAGGTTGAGAGAGAGAGAGAAAGAGACAGAGATGGGGGGAGGAGGGAGAGAGAGAGAGAAAGGGAGGAGTATCCGAATGTGGTAAGTGGCATTGCCCCTTTCTGCACTGGGATCCCCTTCTGTCAAGTGGGTGGAGATGATCAGATCAGATTGTCACTTGTTCCTCTTCATTATGGAGGATCTAATCATGATTCGCCTCGATCGATGATGCTCACAAGAAAACACTTCAGGAAGACACCAAACTTTTTTTTTTCACATGTCGAATTTTGAAAAGAGAGCCGATCAAATTCAGAAGACCGAAATCATTTCTAAATGTTCTTCTCCAACAATTTGAATATTTTTCGTCTGGTGGAGAGTCTTGGACAACTGACGTATGGTGAAGAAACCAGTCTTGAAATCACATAAGGTACAAAGAAAAAAAGTACAAGAAAAGTTCTATTTCACTCTCGCCCCACCTCACACCACACCACACCGCCACACACCACACCACACCACACCACACACCACACCACCCCACACCACACCACACCACACCACACCACCACTTCCCTCAAGGCTGCGCTACATTTTCCATCTCGCCAAATCATCGCCCGTCTCCTATAATCACCATTCCACATCCTTAATGACACAACTACAATCACCTGTAATTACGCACCGAGGAACGACTGTCTCTCGAGGTATTGTTGGCTGTAATGACCTTAACCATATGAGGTGGAATGATACACAGATGTTCCCTCCGGCAGTCTAATGAGTGTGGTGGTCCGCTCCTCACAAACTAAGAAGGAATGGGTGGAGACAGACCCTCATTTATGACGAGGTGAGAGTTCTCTCTCTCTCTCTCTCTCTCTCTCTCTCTCTCTCTCTCTCTCTCTGGATTTCACAGCAGCAGACGACATCGTCCATTATGTCATTTCCAGTATGTACGGCTAGGAAGCGCACAACACACCCTCCTTCCCCCTAGATATAAGAAAAAAGAAAAGGCCGATAAATGTCGTCATAATTCTCGAATTAGATACAAATCTCCCTCTTAAGCCTCTCATGGCCGGCGCGCGCGCGCGCTTAGACACACACACACACACACACACACACACACACACCTTGGTTACGCATCATAACCTCTGGTGTGGGGGTAGGCGGGAGGGGGAAGGGTGGGGAGGGGGGAGACGACTGGTTGCGTAAGCGTCTATCAATACAACTTGCGTAGCAAGATCTATCGTGTTACAGGAGGTAAATCTATTGTTGCTCAACAGAGACGGTAAAGGAAAAATGTATTACGTAAAGTTAACTTCAAATGTGTAAAAAAAAATGTTTTTGATTGTGAAAACTTAAGCGATGTGAAGTGTACTAAAATGTGTACGAATCTTCTGTGGTTTCCTCGTCAGGTTTAGATGTATTTCATCTTAGAGTTCTTTATCATAACTCATTCCAGAGTTACGTTAATCAGTCAAAAATCACGATTATATCATCGCTCAAACTATGAGGCTTCGAAGCATCGAGGTCTCGCCTCCGTATCCACCACGAAGGCGAGGTATATGAGACCCGACTCCATGTAAACACAAGTACAGGAGGACCTGCCATGTTTAGCTCTTAGCGGAAACCAGCGAGGGATTCGCGGAATCGGACGAGCTGGGCGACTCCACTGAGGTATCGGTTTCGCGGAGCAGCTGTGGTCTGTTGTGTCAGTCTCGCGTGTCGGGAACTCGATACACATCCCTCTTACGATAAAGGACTGCACATGCGCACAACACACGAGAGCCATATCTCACGGCTCTTAGACAGGACGGGAATGTAGCACAGTACTGTGGGGAATGTATGGGGATTTCTATTGCCTAATTTTTTGTATTGTGTCACGAAATGTTTGTGGACGGAGTGGCGGTGGTGTAATCCTCCTGTTGGAGGATGGAGTCGGGGCGAAATGTCATCAGGCCTTCGGTGACCTCGCGAAGGATTTTCCCACACTGCCTCGACGCTGTGTACAGTTAGTGATGTCTACCCCCTACCAGATGCCGGCGGTGTGGTACACTGCAAACACAGTGGCCACTCGGGTACGACGGTACGATCCATGGGTCACATTCGGGTACGACGGTACGATCCTTGGATGCCACTAGGGTACGACGGTACGATCCTTGGGTGACATTCGGGTACGACGGTACGATCTTTGGGTGACACTCGGGTACAACGGTACGATCCTTGGGTACGACGGTGTTTACTCACTGGAGCACGACGGTGCGATCCTTGAGAACGACTATACGATCCTTGAATTCAACGGTAAAATCACATGAGCACGACGGTTTGTGGCGTCGTGCTCAACGAACTGTACTCTCGTGTTCAAGGATGGTACCAGTGCGATCAAGAAATGTACCGACGCGTTCAAATGTTGTACTGTGTCGTCCTCAAGAGGTCAAGGGTCGACGAGTTCTCACACCTCCTACGAAGCCAAGCAGAGGCCTGGCAGAAGGTACGACCACAAAACCAGATATGTGGGAAGTACGACTTGGGGAGAAGAGTCTACGAAACAGCAACAGAGCCTCACTTACCAGCGAGGGAAGCTACGAGGACGACCCGGCCCTTGGACTTCCGCAGGAGAGGGAGAAAGGTCTTGGTGACACGGATGGGACCCAGGGAGTTGACCTCGTACACTCTCCGGAATTCTGAAATCGGACACCACTCGATCTCGGTGAAGGCAGCGATCCCTGCGTTGTTGACTACACCCCAGAGATCTGTGGAGGGGAGGCAACCAGGGGTGTTACAAGCGACCTGGGGAAGTGAGAGACGATACACAACTTCAAGGTAAAGAAAAAAAAAAAAGAAGAAAATCTCAGGATTTCACACACACACACAGACAAACATTCATGTCTCAAGACATTTGATTATGTCATGATTAGAACTGACAAGATCGTGTGTTGCATGAAGGGATGGTCAACTGTACTAAGCATCCGTCACTGTGGTTGTAGTAGATGACTGATAATGAGTGGTTATACGAGCCACTCGCTATCACTGTGTTGGGGGTCAGGAAGTATGACTGTTGTGGTCAAGTGGTAGAGTGTCGCATCCTGTCCTTACTTCTAGCCCTCTATTCCACACCCCCCACCCCCTCCAGCTATCCCCATCCCACCATCGTCCCCATATCTCTCTCTCTCTCTCTCTCTCTCTCTCTCTCTCTCTCTCTCTCTCTCTCTCTCTCTCTCTCTCTCTCTCTCTCTCTCTCTCTCTCTCTCTCCTCAATCTCTTGTTCATCGTTTCCCACCCCTTCCCTTTAACCTTTTCCCTTTCCATACACATTTTCTCTCACCTTTCCCTTCACTCTCTTCACTAATACTTGTCCACCCTTTTTCTTCACCCTTCGTTCTTTTCCCCCCAAACCCTTCCCTTGCCTTCCTCTCCAACTCACACTGGTCCTCGCCAAGGTCCTGCTCGATGGTCTTGTAGGCAGCCCGCACCTCATCGTCTTTGGTCACGTCTACACTGATGACCTTTAAACCCGACATCGACTCCTGCTGGAGGGACAGAGCTCCCTCACCGTCCGCCCTCAGGCACCCAGCATATACCTGTAGGAGAGAAAGACAGTCAGGTGTGCCTCTCAGAACAAGTCAGGTGTGCGTCTTGGTGCCAAAACAACCCACAGTCCCACCATGAAGCAGTTACCTTGAACACCTAGAAGTGAACACTTATTATCTATTGAGTACCAATGACAAGCCACATGTATATCTTTTAATATTTTATACATCTATTATACGTTTCTGTGTACAAAGAACGAGTCATATGTAGATTTCGAATTATATTTATCGTCTGAAAGTTTATCTGATGAGAACGCTGGTGGTGTTGACGAAATAGAATCTTTTATTTAATAGCTAGAAATGTGAGAGTATCATTGAATGGTGAAGGGAACCGAACAGGAGTGTGATATGATGCTTGGCTCTGTCTTCGGATGCTGGGACTCTTATCTAAAGTCTTATTGCGCTTCAGAAATTATATTCTATCAATGTAAAGCCGTTTATAACACGCGAATTATGCTTGTAACTTTTGCCTGAGAGATTTGAGGTACCGTATGTGTGTGTGTTTCAGCCCTCGAACGGCGCACCTTCTAAGGTTGTGCGCTTTAAGGGTGAGGTGATGGAGTGCTGAGGTACCAAATCCATCACGTCCTCGAGTGGAGCGAACTTTGACCTCTGGAGAGAACGAAGGTACGACCTCTCGAGCACGAACGGGTTAGCCTCAGGTATGATGGCGTGGCCTCCCTCCCTCCTGACCTGACCAGTTCACAAGTCAGGTCATCCTAATACCCAAGGGTCGTGCCGTAATGTTCAAGGACTGGGACATCGAGTGTGTAAAACTGCCTCATTCGCTTTCTTAAACTGTTGTCACTTTCTACCACCACGGAACTAGGAATGTTCTACACTACAGGTACATAACCATGGGGTCCATATTTCCAACAGTGGTCGCCACCTGGCTCTTCCAGCACAACCACGGAACATCTGTGTCTGAGAAGAGAACCCTGTGGGAAGTGATTTTGACAACACATTTCCAACGCACACACTCGACTACCACACGTTGCTCAGACTGGAATGACTGAGTACGGCCTCGCTAAAGAACTCAGTCCCAAGGAGTCCACATTTCCCTGCTACCCGAAGTAACGCAGCTTTAGGCTTCAGAAGTTTTTAGATTGACGTCCTTGATAAAGCCTTGAGTCTTTCATATATATATATATATATATATATATATATATATATATATATATATATATATATATATATATATAACAAATGACCCCAAGTGGATCCAGTTCTAACCTATAATTACGAGTGTCAAGAAATTGCTACGTTATAAAGGCATTAATCAGAGGCAAGAAAACTGCTTTCATCTTGACGTCATGAGTCTCTCATGACGTGGCCATGACTGTGTCCTTCCCCGGGCCATGAGTCTGTCATACTCTGGCCATTACTCAGGCATATCCTGGCCATGAATTCAGCTTGCCCTGGCCATGAGCCAGGCATACGGACACACATCAATATAATCCACATGGGTTCGAAATCAAGAAAAAGAGGGAGGAAGAAAATCTTAAGTACTCCAACCCCTTGCCCCTGACTTTACGTAAGGTCGACACTCCCCAGGCAAGGAAGGTTGGCTCGCCCTTGAGCGTGACATGGCAAAATGCTCGGCTCAACGCACACCACAGAAACCAACACCCCCGACCAACCCTACCGGCGGGGAGTCGAACCACCGTCTCACGGTTGGTAGGGCACTGTAGAGAGAAGACCCACTCCACCAAAACAACCCAAAAACCATCATCTTTTCAGCTCTATTCAGTTTCCCCAGTTTGAGAGGACCACCCCAGTCCTCCCGACCTGAATGTTAATTAGATGTTAATGACTAGAGAAGGAAAGGGACGTACCTTGAAGCCCATCTTGTCCAGCCTGGTCGCCAGAAGTCGACCAAACCCGGTGTCGCAACCTGCAAACCAAGACGTGAAACTGATTAGCAACAACACCGACGTAACGTGTGTGTGTGTGTGTGTGTGTGGTGCGATAAGTCATTATGGCGGGAACATTGTATATATATATATATATATATATATATATATATATATATATATATATATATATATATATATATATATATACAACCGTCTCTTTCTCGACCTAACAACCAGACGACAGAGTCTGTATGGGTCAAGTGGCGATGGTTACCTTGGATTTTACCAGCCATATCAGACGACCCTCCCACCTCACCATAAGGTCGCTAGAGGTCGCTAGAGGCCGCTTCCTGACGTAGGCAAAAGACCCCCGGCTGGACTGGCCCGTGAGCCTCGCTCAAACCCTCCCACACCGCTACCATACCTGGCTGGCCCCCTCGCATCACCACACCGCTCCAACAACCCCCCTGAGGTTATGACCATGGTGAACGGGGTACGATTTCCCTCTTGCGAATTAACCTTTTTTTTTTTCACATCTGCATCAGCACCCTGATACCTGCTGGACACAACGAATGTTACTGTGCTTCATATGGAAGTTACTGACACACACACACACACACACACACACACACACACACACAAGAAAGAGAAAGACGATGACACTTTTTATGTAGGGTCGGTTTCTACGCCTCAATTGACGTTAAACGAAGCGGATATAAATCGAGCGTGCTTTGAACCCATACATATATACATATATATATACGCTTTAAACGCAGAATACCACTTTGACGCTCTGCAGCCAGCGTATATATATATATATATATATATATATATATATATATATATATATATATATATATACGCTTTAAACGCAGATATACCACTTTGACGCTCTGCAGCCAGCGTATATATATATATATATATATATATATATATATATATATATATATATATATATATATATATATATATATATATATACTTAGGTCTCGTGAATATAATGAAATTAATCAAATGTAATTTATACATGATACGTATATTTCATACATAATACATAAGAACCTTAAACAACTAATTTACCACAATTGTCTTCAGTAATGAGAAAATAATTAGTCATCTTTTTCATGACTCATTATTATCCAGTGGTGTAAATTGCCCCACTAATTAACAAGTCATTACAGACTTTGCTCGTAAACTCTGACGGTCGTCTAATTATCTTCTTGTACGCTGGTTGAGGTATGCCACCTACAGTCTAGATAATCATCTGTAGTTGTAGCTAATTACCTATTAGAAGACTAATGTGAGTTTAATATAAGAGAGTCTGAACCTGTAGATTATAGACGCGTGTGCAGAGTAATCAATTCAAAGTAGGAGTACCATGGACTATCATGTAACGTCTCTGTACTATCATGTAACGTCAATGTACTATCATGTAATGTCAATGTACAATCATGTAATGTCCATGTGCTACCATATAATGTCCATGTACCATCATGCAATGTTTCTATCGTTGCTGTTTAAGACGTCTTTTTCTCGTCGTATATGTAAAGAAGCGAGTTTGAAGTATACATCATCGAGGCACAAAGGCATGTACAGGTGCTAAAGAGTTGTATGCGTATACAGAAACTCGCGTCAGTACAGATTGCCACAGAGCAATGCGTACACACTCCAGCAGACATGGGGAGGTATACAGACCCAGGGGAACAGGAGGGAATGTCCCTGGCAGAGTGATAAGGCAAGCCCACGGAGTCTGAGCAGCTGATAAGGCTCATCTTATCTCTCTCTCTCTCTCTCTCTCTCTCTCTCTCTCTCTCTCTCTCTCTCTCTCTCTCTCTCTCTCGTATTGAGGGTTGTATGTGTGTGTGATGTGTGTGTGTGTTCATGTGTTGTATGTAAACGTATGTGCATTACTTATACACTGGTGGGGGAAGGGGGGGAAGGGTGATGTTACAACCATTGTCCCCCAAACTTGTGAATACATCGATCGTGAACGCGAGCTCGCACGCGCGTATGGCCACGTGCGTACATACAAGACGCCCTGCACATGTTAACGTGCAATCCGTCTGTCTACATATGATATTGTTATATTTTCTTTCCCACGATTCGTCATCATTATTCCCCTGTTCTACAGGAGTCATCTGGTATCCCGTCCTACCATTTTTTTTTATTCAATTCTGATGACTATATAAATATACAAGTTTCGAGTCTGTTTATTACCCAGGATCGTGACGTCATGCGGCCCTAGCCCTCTGGCGGATGCTAAAAGTTCCTATCAACAGTTTCTTGCCGGAGTCCCTTCTCTTAGAGTTGTTGAAACCGCTCGAGCACATTATCTCAAGTCCTTTGTTGATTTATGATAATCAGACTACAGATATTGTTTACAGATGAGGTTCAAGAGTCAAGTGAATGAGAAATACTTTGAATACGGCCACTGGAGAAAGGGATAGGAATAAGATCTACCTCGTAAAACTTTGTTATTTCTGGATCCTAAAGGAGAGACCAGTTTATGAATGCATTCCAAAGCTATAAGTACCGAGCGCCTGATTCTTTGAATTGTTTGATACACTCAGTCTCGCATCGTGAGGAGGAGATCTAAGCCTATTTTGTCGGTTGAAGTAGGTAGGCCGCTGGCCCTGAAGGGTGTCTACAGGATGTGAACCGAACAGGAGCGAAAAGACCCGCGTATTTTATACTATTTTCTTTTCTCATCCAGGTGATGAGACACTTTGGAATGCATATTGTGCTAATAAGTTCCGACTAGGAGGGAAAAAAAAGAAAAAGGGAATTTCCAAACACATCTCCCCCTAAAAAAAGAAAGTTAATTTAATGAGAAGATTAAATGACGAAATTTATCGATGTGTTTTGGTAATTTGTCCATGGGCAAGTTTGTACTCGTTGTGCGCAGTCCATACAAACATCGATCTCATTGAGGCTTACAGTTCTGAGTCAGTATTCAGGGCATCAATACACGTTAATTTCACGTCAAAATTGCTCATGACGTCAGGCCATTAGAACAGTAATCTTGAATTAACCCCGTCAAGTGTGAGTGTTGGTGCACACGTGGGAGGGTTTAAATTAAGAAGATGAAGTACCTCCACTCTCCTTGAAGGGTCGTTGGTTAGACGAGAGATGGCATTCAGGAGGTGGTAGAAAAGAGCATGGACAATATGAGAGAGGAAAGGGGTGTGTGGTGTCCCCGTGTGTATAATGGGGGAAGTAGTGATCAGGTGTTTGAAGCGGGGGGAAAGAAAGCGAGGAGTTTAGAATGGTATGGAGAGCAGTAAGGGTTAAGGGGATTTGACCCCCCTAATCATGACGGTACGACTCTTGAGCACAAAGGTACGACCCTTGCGTACGACGGTACGACCCTTGAATATAAAAAGCCTGGCCTTTAACCCAACCCTATTAATAACAGGTCAAGGGCCAGGCCATCATGACCAAGGGTTGTACCGTCTCACTCTACGGGCGTACCGTCAACTCAAGGATCGTACCGTAATACTCAAGGATCGTACCGTCATGCTCAAGGGGCTTGCTGTCAACTCTAGGATCGTATTGTCATGCTCAGGGGAGGGGGGTTAAGATTAGGGTGTTGGGGGTGTGTGACGCAGTCTAAGAACTCCATAATGGCCGAGATAAGACCATAAACAGACAGAAAAATGTTTGGGTCAAGTACGTAGACGAAGACGCTGAGGAAGGGAGCTGTCGGCAAGGGCTGGGAGGTGATGACGAGGGGAAAAGGTGGAGTGGTTTGGTGACAGTGGGCGTCTGTCACTGGAAGGTGATGCGCGGGGGTCACTGGATAGTGATGGGAGAGGGGAGGTCATTTGATAGTGATGGGTGGGTGGGTGAATCACATGACACTCAGGTTCGTGAGGGAGTGTAGGTCGCTGCCATGGGGCAAAGTCCATATTGAGGTCAATATGACCTGTTTTTGTAGTCGATGGTGAAGACTTTTCAGCTGAAAGTTCAGGAGTTTTATGACTAGGATTAACGAATGACAAGACAATGCTCCGGCAACGATCACGTATTTTGGAAGGCCAGTGTATCAGAGGAGAAAGTAGAAGGAGGAGGAGGAGGAGATGGGAAAGGGACGAAGAGGAGGAAGAAAAGACGGCGAGTCACAGGATGGATGAAGACTGACTGAAGAAGAGAGTTTGAAGGTATGGAAATATAAGTTCGAAGATGATGATGATGATGATGTTATTGACGCATATAACTATAACAAGAAAGTGACCATGAAGATGAGATGGTCTTATGAGAAGATGAGTCAGAAACAAAACCTCGAAGAAAAACAGGAAGAAGTTGTGTCCACTTTGGTTATAGGAAAATACCCGCAACACATGCAACATAAATAAGACACAGTATTTTAAACACTCAAATATACGGAACACAACACTCGATAAACACTAAACGTAACACAAGAGGAACTAGTTCACCGTCAAACTGTAGCCTTGCCCTCCTTCCTCCCAAATGGGAGGTAGCAACACTTCTAGATTCCATCTTGGGACAACACTCTCCAGACGAGTCCTCGAGGAGCCATAGAACACTCAGAGGGAAAATGTTAATTAAGGTCGTGAAGAGAGACGGAGGGGTATTGTTAGCCGTCCTTAACGTTAAGTGGAGGCCAGTTCTTCAAGGCCACAGCTCACACGCGCTCTTGTGGCCTCGAGAGATCTCTCACAAACTCGAGGCTGTGTGTACGAGGTGTGGATAAGGACGACTTCCTCATATTCTGGTCGTGAGATGAGGCTGATGGAGCCTCCGATGCAACACAGGCCAGAGGACTGAAGTTGAGTATCGTGCAGCCGAGAGCAACGCGATCGAAGTGAAACACCACAACCCGACGGCAACCGACATCGAAGTCGCAATCTTCAGTATAGCCCAATCCAACCTAACCTAGTCCAAGTTAACCTAATCCAACATAGCCCCAATCTAAAGCAGTATTGTCCAGGTTAAGTCACCTGAACCCAACTTAACCTGATCCATTCCAATCATCTAGCAAGCCCTGACTTGACCTGACCTGACAGGTGACCCAGCCCCGGGGTTGAGACGCGCTGAGACAACCTGTCGAAGGGGCTCGACCCCCCCACCCCTCTGCCTGTTTACTTCATGAGCTATTTACGTCAACGTCTTATCTCCGGCTTATCGTAGCCTCGTCTGCGCTATCACCATGGACCTACAGGCCTGTTGATGTTTGAATTCAGATATCTCTATTTATCTTGGTTATTTATAGCAATAAAAATGTAGATTACGAGTGAAAATATCGAGCGATGGACGAAACCTATAAAAACTCGTAAACCAAGCCTCTACCAACTGATAACAGATGATAACAATCGATGTGTGTGTGTGTTACCGGACTCCGCCCGCTCGAGGTCACACCTCATGTGAAAAGTCACCTGTATCGCTGGGAGTAAAGCCTCTTCAAAGTACTTCTCACTACAAAGAAGTCTGAATTTCCCTGCAACTGAAGCAGCGCAAGGAGGAGTTCCTGGCTGTCACCAAGACACTTTCGCAGTAATTAGACCCATGATAATCAGAATGAATAAATGAGTAAATAATTTATTCCTCTTCTCAAGGCTTATAAAGGGGTGAATTGGGGTCACGATGTGAATTTCCCAGTGTTGGCACACACGAGAGAATGATGTAGTCAACATCAGGTCTTCCCACTTCAGCTGGGACGGACGGAGGCGCTGGCTGGTCGTCTCTCTCCCATTTGGGTGGAAGAGAAGAGCGGGTTTTTACGTCACGAAGCCTAGAATCAGGGCTCGAACCGACGACCAGGGAGTTAGAGAGCGATGGATATATCCATGCAGCCCAGCTATGCCTGACCATCCAAATTCACCTAGTCTGCTGTTACCAGGTCCTGGTGGGATTCGAACCCTGAGACCGGGGTGACGGTAAAGTGCGCCACCCCCCCTCCCCCCCAACCCCCAACTCAAGCCTGGGACTTGTGATAACGCTTGACCTTCTGTTATCTATATTGTGTCAGCCTCTGCCTGGCACGTGTAACTGCGTCACTGGGTTACGAACCCAAGGCCTTTTTGAATGTACATTATTGCACCATAAGATACTACTGTATAGTCAACGATAAAATTCGTCTATTTTTCATTTCATTACAAAAACATAGCTTCTAGGGAAGTTTTTGAGTGACTTTATATGATGGCTTCCTTGTGTTGCGAATCGGATCCGTATCTGAATCTGTATACGTGTATGTGCTTAATGGGTTAAGGGCTGTGACGAAAGAATGAGGTCAAAGGTCATGTCATTATATCCAAGGACACCTTCTGTCGTCCTCAAGGGTCGTACCGCCGTGCTCAAGGGTAATACCGTCGTGCTCAAGGGTCGTACCGTCGTGCTCAAGGGTCGTACCGTCGTGCTCAAGGGTAATACCTTCGTGCTCAAGGGACGTACCGTCGTGCTCAAGGGTCATAACACCGTCGTGCTCAATGGTCGTACCGCCGTCCTCAAAGGTCATACCGCCGTCCTCAAGGGTCGTGCCGTCGTGCTCGAGGGTAATACCGTCTTGCTCAAGGGTCGTACCGTCGTGCGCTCAAGGGGTGAGTATAATGCAGGCGAAAAGACTAAAATTGTCGATTTTACATGTCGGCTCATTAGCTTTGGTCTGAATGTACACAGTCCCGAGAAAAGGGCCCGCCTCTTCATCAACCCACGTTACTTAACTTTCCATCAGCTGATTGATGTAAACATTGCATGGCGGACGGCCAAAGTTGGGAAGGGTACAAATTTTGTATGTCTTTTCTTTTTCTGACGCAGACCACCACACCGGAGCCAGCCAATCATAATCAGTCCTTGCAGACTTATTTAATGATTCTGCTCGGTCGCTTCATACGCCTTGGTTTAGCCCAGTGAGACATTGTTGCTCATCCATATATCCCATCGATCCATTTCATTCTATCCCTTGCACGCCCTCTCACCCTCCTGAATGATCAAGCCCCGTTACCCCAAAGCCTCGTCCTTCACTCCGTCCTACCCATCTCAATTCATCATGGGGAAGAATAACATCAAAATAAAATCGACAAGAAACGTTCAAAATTCTATGAATTCGTATCTTAAAAGGAACGAAGGAATCTCAGAACGACTCCATGAAATGTCGTGTTTCACAATTCTATTACATCCTGTAGAAAAACGTACGTCGTGTGGCGGATTTCTCAGCTCGTGTAAGGATGGGCGTCCGTCCGACATCCGATGATTTCAGAAATCATAGACTCGCCAGGGCGTCATTTAGTTGTTACGGGAACTCGGGACAATTAGTTGTTATGGGAACTTAGACCAATTAGAAGTAATTAGACTCGCTGAAGTAATCATTCGTACAGGATTTCATTATACCTAGTTTAAAGAACATGGAGAAGTGTATAATCTATAATTCCTAATTCTATAATAGTTTGGGTAACCGAAGCTGTAGAGCTGAAAAAGATAAATGGTTTTAGCAAAACTGTATTATGAAATTTGGTCTTTGCCCAGGCCTTAAGGCCAGACTCTGGTACCCTCAGAACCTGCCCTTTATCCTGTGATCCCTTCGTTATAGTATGAATCAGATAAGGTCATCTATTTTGAATCCCTGATGTGAATCATATCTAAAACTGCTTTTGAAAATGGTTGTTTAATGGCCTCAAGATGTCCTTCAGGGCCAATGTGCGGTAGATTAAAAGAAAAAAACAACTTCCCTACATCCTAAAGTGACTACATTCAAACTCTAGGGTCATCTACATGCTACAGTTCAGGCGTAAATGCAAGCAAACAAGCGCTTGAAATCATGATGTAGATATGAATCGCATTTATACGTGAGTTTGACTATGCTAATCTTAGCACTGTTTGTTTAACTTTAGCTCTCGTCACCTTATGCGTTTTAGGGTCGTTATTTCTTCCTCTTTACCATTACCCTCCCTCCATATGTACGTCTCCTCACTAGACGTGAAACGAAGATACTGACAGTGACGTAGAATATCACTCGTCTGGGGAAATAACGACCAACTTTATGTACGGCAAGGGAGATACGACCTTAAGACCTCGAGTTATCAAAGCTTGAAGTCTTCTTTATCAAAACGCCTGAGAACTTCGTTCCTCCAGTATACATAAACATGATACTTTGTATGAATATTTCTTGCATTCACGTCGACTACATCGTGTAGGTTTGGAGTGTATTGTAGGGACTCTGGGCTAACGACCGACAAGAACTCAATTGAACATTAACCACAAGAACGTATCATATAGGCCTCTACACACGAAGCTGTTAGTACTCGCAAGTGGAAAGCTATGATAATAATAATGTCAAGAAAATCCATTGTTTTCACTGAATAACGACATACTTCTCTTGATTTTGCTCGTTTCTGGGTAATTCAGTAGTTGGAATAGTTCCTCCTTAGAGAATAATTGGATGAAACTAGTCCAGATCAACGAACATTACCATAAACTTCCCCAAACTCGTTCGTGCACGAATGGATCAACATCATCAACAACAACAGATGGACCACAACACACAGTCAGAATACCAGCTGAGGGGGTTTTTCCAGGTATTTCTCCCGAGTAAGGAAACATTACGTCACTCATGTGTGGCGTGTGCCTGGTGGTCAGGGGGAATGGGGAGAGTATGAGGGGGGTGGGGAAGGGGTCGTGGAGGATGTTCATGAATGGAGAGTCCCGCTGGTGACGTCATAGAACGGGTCACGAGTTGGCGACGTCACGGAGGTCGGAGTTGACGTCACCCTCTGGTCGCCCAGATGGTTCGGTGGGTGACTGGGGCGGGACGGGGGTTCAAGCTGGGATTAACCAGAGGTCTAGCAGTCTCATGGAAACCCTAAAACACCACCACCAGGAGGCCTCCCCCTGCCTCACCACATCGAAACCCTGAAACTAAACCCTCTTAGACCCTTAGTCCTGGTCTGAGACTCTTGAAAAAAGACATAAAGACGTTCGAAACTCGTACGAGACTGAGGAAAAACGCCCAAAGTGTTTTGCTCAACAAATGATAATCATAACAAGGACATACGGGATGTGAGCAGAGTGGTCAGCACCACGACCAGGGTCGTTCCTCAGGACAGGTATCCTATTCTAGTTCATCATCATTGTCTCCTGCAGACTGGTCTGCCACAACCTCCCAACAGTCCTACCTTTCTCAAGTACCAAGTACACAAAGGACACGTCCGTGGTACCAAGTACACAAAGGACACGTCCGTGGTACCAAGAAGCCAAGGACACGTCCGTGGTACCGAGGATACGTTCGCGGTACCAAGCGCCCAAGGATACATTCGTGGTACCAAGTACCCAAGGATATGTACGTGGTGTATACAACAGCTCACCTTGGCTTGGGGTTGAGGAAGTGACACGTGGAAAAGGAGGCTAAGAAGAGAGCGCTAGACGTCAACATACTGAGCTGGTGGGGTGAGTGAGGAAGGAGACCACAGAACTCACCCCAGATCAGCTTAAAAATAAAAGCTAAGCGGGTAAGATGGCCGAGGAAGGGAGAGGTCTTCGACCTTACATATCAGCTAAAGCTGAAGGTAGACTATGAGTTGACTTACCGGTAATAAAGACGGCTTTATTCGTGGAGTCGATGCACGATCTCTTCATCGCGTTCCTGGCAGCCTTGATGGCCCAGTCGGCGATGTGGGCTGCCATGAGCCCTAGCGCTAGCCACGACACTGCCCATGATCTCTGCGACACCACCACCAGCGCCACCCACATGAACACCCACGTCCCCACCATGTGGTACCAGGTCATGCCCATGGTGCTGCCAGGAGACGAAGACGCTCTTCTTGAAGTAACCCACACGAGAGAGAGGGTCGTCACAAGGTTCACCTCGTCGCTACAGTAAGCTTCAGATCTTCACTTCGAGTCGAACCCCTCACTTCTAGCTCTTCACCAGCAGGAGAGAATACCTCCCTACAGGATAACAGTCCAGACCGAGGAGATAAGGAGGGGATGGGACAGTTCAGGGTACTTTATCCAGGAGGATCCCGTCACCAAGGGGTCATCTGCGAGGTCGCTCGGGCGCAGATAGGTCTGGAAGGGCCCGGGTTGGTGCCAGTTAGGGATCTCGTTCGAACATCTCACTAACAGAGACAGATAACGTCCCGACGCTGATGATCCTGCAATAGAAATAGAGTGACGTGAAGAACTCTACAGAGCAATGAGAGGAACTCTACAGAGCAATGAGAGGAACTCTACAGAGCAATGAGAGGAACTCTACAGTAATGAGAGGAACTCTACAGAGCAATGAGAGGAACTCTACAGAGCAATGAGAGGAACTCTACAGAGCAATGAGAGGAACTCTACAGTAATCAGAGGAACTCAATAGGCATGAGAGGCACTTTTACATACGACAGTGTTTACAGAGAAAATTTTACGATCAATCACATTTTTTTTTTGATATAGATGTATTACAGAGACGAACTTATGATCAGGGTTGATACTTAACGTGTTCTTATAGATATGACCCGAATGGTGAGCACATGATGTTCCCAGTTCAATGTAATCTTTTATACACTCATGAACATTCTATAATGTCCGCTAGAAGCTAACATACCACATCACACACACACACACACACACACACACACACTGATCGTACACACCCGTTTACACAGATATTCTTATGCACACTGATATGCACCATACATACATATAAAATGGACTGATCAGATGTTTATATGAGTATGCACAGAGTACGTACAACAGAAAAAGTATAGGACGTCCTCGAGTGGAAGAACACCCTCCCCTCACACACACACACACACACACACACACACACACACACGGGTAAGCACCTGGGAGGAGACGTTTTACATAACTACACCAACACTACATTTTGCTGTAGCTGTTAGTCAGCTCCCACGCTACCTCTAAGGTGTGCCACACGTCACGCTCACCACCGGAAACATGATAACTCACAAACCCTCGAGACCTCAATGTGTTCTTCCACCAGCGCGTTGTTCTTTCACTACTCCAGGCTGGCAGTGCCTGCACAGGAACCCGTCATTTCACTGTTCCAGGACCACAGTGGCACCACAGGAGGCCCGTCATTTCACTTTTCCAGGACCACAGTGCCACCACAGGAGGCCCGTCATTCACTGCCTTATAGTATGACAAATAGGACAAGACTGAATGAAGAAGGGGAGACGACAATGCTAAGGCTAGTTAGACAAAAAAAAAAAAAAAAATACCCTTTCCTATGATCCATTATCACTCCCATGAATTCAACTGCATGATAAGAATTCTTTCGTGACCTCGTCATCTCGCCTGACACCCTGGCGCTACCGGACGTCACCCACTGCATGACCCTGTCACTAGACCTCTCGACGTAAGGCAGAGGACATAGGCAGTCAAGCCTTGGCCCCATTACCATGTGTATGAAGAAGATAGAGGCACCACCGCCACCATCATGGTTTTCCTGTGGTGGTGATGTAACCTACGTCCAACCACTTAGTGACGTCATGTAGCCTGATTAGATGGTGTCAACAGACAACTCCCCTTTTTGAGTACGACGACTTAACCTCTTGAGTACGATGACTTAAAGTCATCGGACTTGAGTTATCGACCGGAAGATTAGGTCATCGTATTAAAAGCGGGGCTTAAGTTATCGACTGGAAGGGATGCATCGACGTATTCAAATGCTTCAGTGTGCTTTGTTTCGGCAAGTCGACTCATGATTCGATCGTTTACCTGCAGCGATGGCCGCCAGTGTATGCTGGCTACGCCACACAAAACCGGGATGATGTAACGTCAGGAGGTAGTGATTCGAACCAGTGACAACCTAATCGAAGCTTTATGATCCTAGATTAATAAATGGCCTCACTGTTAGAGCACCAACTCGAATCAGTCTCGAACCATTTGAAGCTTCAATTGAACCACTTTGAGGATAACTAGTCACAGAAAACGGATTCTACTTCAATGTTCCCATTATACTGAAAACCCCGAATATCCTTCGCTTGTGAAGGAATGTGATATTCTGTATATTACAACAAATATCCCTCGTGTATTCCGTACATGAATACCTATAAAATTCGAAAATGTTTGACTATCAAGTGACAATAATCTTTTTTTCCCCTCGACCCATTTTTTTTTTTCTCCCATTGATGACAAACCATTAGGGAACTTCCTTGATCAGTGTAGTCATAATTAGTGATGATATTCATTTACGTGAATCAATGATTCTCAACAATCATTAGGGTACAGAGAAAATGGAACTGTGGTAATGTAAAAACGATGTGTGGTCCCGGGTCACAAACACTCAAAGGGAAAATATCAAAAACGAAGAATTAAACACATAAATGAAGAAACTACACAGACTGTCCTTAACAACATAGTCACACCCGCTCTCGCTTGACCTGTAATGACCCTCAACTTCGACCTTTAACAACAAAGGAAAGCTGTAATTACAAAAAGAAAAAATGTTTTTTTTCTCTTTTTTTTTTTTTTTTTTTTTTTTAAGGATTTGACTTTTAAAGTTTGTGGAGGAACTGAGGCCTCTTGATGATCAACAGCTTAACTACCTCGTTAGCATTATAAAATAGTTTTGCTTCCTCGATATTATTTCCTCTTCTGTGTATTTTGTAGACTTAACGACTCTGACCGCTACCCAGGGCGTGCCGCAATGGCGAGCATGTGTGGAGGGTAGGCGATGAAAGACTTGGAAAAGAGGGTGGAGGAAAAGAGGCTCCACCCCGCCAGAAGTGGAGGGAGCAAGATGGAGGGAGAGATCAAAGGGAGATGGAAAAATGAAGTGGAAGAGGCTTTAGGGTATCGGGGCCTGAACGTTCAGGAAGGTGAGATGCGTGCACGGGATAGAATAAAATTGGGTCGATGGAGTTATACGGGGGACGACGTTCTTACCAATAGGTTGAAGTAGAACATATGAGAAAGTCAGTATGATCCATGGACTAGTGTGTGGGACTGGGCTGTGGACAGCTGGGTCTGGTTTAGTACATGACACATCATAAAGCAGATTTATGCCAATGGGGCTATTATTTGTCTGTTTCTTCCCTTCCTCGCTAAATCAGGAAAAGTAGTAATGTTTTAAGAAAACATTTATTATTGTTATTATTATTATTATCATTATCAAAGCCACTGTTGTCATTACTATCCACAGAACCATATGGAGGAAGGGGAGGGGAGTTAATGTATATATGTGTGTGTATATATATATATATATATATATATATATATATGTAATTCAGTAAAGAAAATGAAGTGTAGGTTTGTGTGTAGTGGTAGGAGCAACATGTGTTCATGGTATGTCATAAAAATTTTTCGTAATTAGGGGCACTGGTCGACACTGTGTGTGTGTGTGTGTGTGTGTGTGTGTGTGTGTGTGTGTGCGTGGGAACAAGGGAATTTCTATGACACTCTTGGTTTACACAGTGTGTGTGTGCGTGAACAAGGGAGTTTCTATACAAATATTTGGCTCACACTGTGTGTGTGTGAGAGAGAGAGAGAGAGAGAGAGAGAGAGAGAGAGAGAGAGAGAGAGAGAGAGAGAGAGAGAACAAGGGAGTTTGTGTCACACTTGGCTCCCAGTGTCATGAAAATACATAATTAAAATCGTCAAGGGAAGTTCTCACACAACATTCGTTCACTGGATCATGAAGATGTACATTTTAATTCCAAGAGATATTTTTCTTTCCTTTTTTTTTTTTCCTCTAGCAAGATCGTGTACGGAGATAGGGGAAGGTCTGTGGTGGGGGAGAGGATTGTTGGAGAAGGTCTGTGGTGGGGGAGAGGATTGTTGGAGGAGGATAGTAAGTGGGGAGATAAGACTGATGGGGCAGGGCTGTTGCTGGGGAGATGGAATTGGAGGGGGAGAATATTGACTGGCGAGGAGAGGCCTGGTGGAGGGAGAGATAGGGGGAAGGGGTGACTATGGTGATAACAAATGATAACAGGTGATACGCTTTATCTAGACGTGTAAGAATGGTTTACTGAAGAGATAAGAGACGTCAGCAATACCAGTCTATCTCTTTGTCTCTCTCACAGTAGCTTAGTCAACCATCTTGATATCTCAAAAAATACTTTGTATACATCTCTTCCCTGATTATGATACTGGCGTATCTATATGCTTATCATTTTCATTATTTACTCTTCTAATCAGAGGTGCCTTATCACTAGTTTTCATCACAGTCGAATGCTAAGACACAACAATATTATGAAAATATTCTACTCTTGTCTACAAACACACACACACACACACACACACACACACACATACACACACACACACTAAACATTACTCTCTAAAAGGCTCATTATAACAACACTCCCTCTGATTACACTGTAAACAAACCACCATTATATCTCATCCAAACCATAAACACTTCTTAGCAATCAAGTGTTACATTACTATCATCTTGGATACATAAATGAAGGGAAACTATACTAATTTTATAACACTAATATATATATATTCTTTCATGGTGAATCGTTTCAGGGTCTGTGAACTAGGCAGTCAAACATGGTATTGCAATAGGTAAATTGACCTTGTTCGTGGGTTGGTTTAGCTGTTACCCCCTAGATAGTTAGCTTACCATAATTGCTTATCGCTAAAGCTGCACCCAGGACGGTTGGCTTACCAATAGAGCTGTACCCGAGATAGTTAGCTTATCACTAAAGCTTTATCTTATCTTGCTAGCTTATCAACACATGGCCAGCTTAATGATAGGTGGTGATAAAGCCTCCATTGTCTTACAACGAAAGGGTCATAGTTACGGAACATGACTCTGCCAGGGCAAGACAGAGCAATGTCACTCTTCGAGCAGGAGGGACGACGGTACGACCCTCGAACAGAGCTGTACGACTCTTATTCAGGACAATACAACCTTTGAGCAGGAAGGTACGACCCCCGAGCAAGACGGTACGATCCTTGGCCTTCATACCTTTAGGGTGTCGTATCGTCCTTACTCAAGGTAGTCACCAAGTATCCATTATCAATGTTACATCGATTACGATCCATTCATATCTTCAAGCATTCACCAGGAGAAGAGCTTCTCAGTGTTCCTCCTCCACTGTGAAATCAAGCCCACCTCACCACACTGATCATCCACTGGGTTCTCTTCTAGGCACACGTCTGCCTCACTGGCATTTGAAGTTGACCTCTTGCTCCCGCAGCCTACACTGAATTCCTACCTGTCTTCCTCCCCCAGTCTGTACTGCAGCGGCTGCTTGACCTTTGTACACATCCATGAAGGTTGCTCTTTTCGTATCATCCATAACTCGCCATGCGATGGTTGCTTGGGTATATCATCAGCTCTGGGCCAATCGACTGTCAGGGTCATTCACCACCAATCGTAGACAATACTTATGTATAAACTACTTGAATACCTTCCTTCGTCAGGTGTTCAAGATAATTCTAAGACCGACACTCTCTCACTGAGTGAGGGGGGCGCCCCATCTGCGACAGGTGGCAATTCTCGTCCGAACCTTCTCTGGTGTGTTCCATGCGTAGCACAATTGCGTGGCCACAAGGCATAGCGACGGGGACACTATGTTGCTAAGTTGAGCAATGTCAGCGACACCCGCTCTCTTCCCGACCTCAGGAAATCATCCATTTTCTTGACACTTGCACACACAAACACACGCGCGCTCGCTCGCTGCTGCCATTCCTCACTTCACTCGCAGGGATTTCGTTGGATACACTACTCAAACGGTCAACACCAATAGGGGTGCGCGAGCGCTGAGGTGAAGGCTAGCGGACAATGTTGCTGAGGTAGAGACGCGGTGAGATGATCGACACCAGGAAGTGTCTCAGCTGCTGGAAGAACACAGCGGCCGAAGTGCGGAAGAGCGAGGCTGACTTGATTCACAAACAGCCACTTGTGGTCGCCAAAGAATCACAATGTTTCTCGCCACAGAGTCATGTCATCACCAAGTGTTATTCCTTCTTTCGTAGAGACGAGATGAGCCTGACACCAGGGAAATGGCCCAAGTGTTATATATATATATATATATATATATATATATATATATATATATATATATATATATATGCGAGGCCGGGACAAGTGAGTGAGGAGGGAAGAGAGTGTTACCTGGGTGAGGAGGAGGAGGAGCGAGATGAACGTTCCACTAGGTTCAGAGGACAGAGCAGGACTGGCTGCTGCCTGCTCACACCGCACACACACACACTCACACTACACACTGCGCTGCCGCTGCTATTTATCTAGTGTAGCGTTAGGCTGTTGTGGTTTTCTCTTGCCGGATATATATTTATACCTTTTTTTTTTCTCTAAGGAGGGATGGCTCTTTTGTTTTACGTGATCTATATTTTTTCTCTCTGCGTTACGATCACCCGTTACACGGCCTTGGGTCAGCTGATGACCTCGTTCCAGTGGGGTTAAGACAGGGGCTGTAATAGCTAGCCTTTTGGGGGTAGCCTGAAACGAGCCTCTGGGAGCTGAGGATGAAGCTATAGCTAGGCTTCCATCGTCACACCTCAAGACATGACGAGACAATAAAGTGTTTCTCATGTGCTACGTATGACTGGCTGTTCCAGCGTCATCCTCAACCATCAGAGAAAGCCTAACTTTCGCTTCCTCTGTTGTGTTTTCTCTTTTGTAGTGTGTGTGGGGTTGGTAAGATTCCGTTTCCCAGACGATGGATGCGCGCTTTCAGAACTCTTCCACAAGCTGCTCTCAGTGAATGAATCGAAAGCAAAAAAGGAAAACATGTTTTGAGAGATACTTAGTCACTTTTTATGGCAAGTAAGTAAGGAGGTTATATCCCTATTCCAGCATGTCTTCGTCGTCCCACTTCCATGCGTTCTTGATTAGCCTACCACACCTGCTGGATCATCCCTCCACCATGTCCCTCTCTTTTAGCTGATCTAGAGCGACGTTCCACATGCCTTCGTTCGCGTTACTGGAATTCCTTTCAGTCTCGCGAGCAAGCTGCTTTTCCAGTTGCGCGCGTGTGTCTGGAGGAAGGGCATCCAAGGAGGACTGCCAGCATGAACAATTTGAGGAGAAACATGTGATGCAGGAGTCCATGTGTGAAGGCATATATGAATGGTCAAGTCAGTGGTGGGGTGTGTTGCTAGGTTGGAAGAGGTTAGCAGGTAAACAGAGGCGACGCCCTCTGCTTCCTCCGGCTGCACGTTGTATAGGTTGAGGTCATGGAAGAGGAGGAGGAGGAGGAGGAGATGGGAGCCTTCTTTGGGGAGATTCCAGGCAGGTCTCCAGTAGACGAACTTTCAGACAGGCTTCCAGGGGGTCTTTCAGGAAGGATTTTAAAGAGGCTTCCAGAGAGGCTTCCATGGGAAGTCTAGACAAGTTTCCAGGAGGCCTTCCAGACAGGCTTCCATGGAAGTCTAAGAGAGGTTTCCAGTGGTACTTCGAGACAGGCATCCATGGGAGGTTCCAGACAGGTTTCTTGGGGGCGATTTCCAGAGAAGTTACCAGACGAAGTTACGAAATACGTTTCCAGGGGAACTTCCAGACAGGTTTCCAGGGGGTATTCTAGACAGACTTCCTGAGGATCTTACTTATGCCATCGTCGCCTTTCTCTTCCATGCCACATTCTGTCTCCCTATATCTGTCTATCTATCCATCTATCTATCTAGCAATTTCTCATATTCCCCAATTCTTTGCGTGCATTTTTTTTCTAATCTTTGTTCAGTTCTTACTTTTCCTGCAGTATTTTTTTTTTCACCATTTCTCTTTATGGACCGACTCTCTCTCTCTCTCTCTCTCTCTCTCTCTCTCTCTCTCTCTCTCTCTCTCTCTCTCTCTCTCTCTCTCTCTCTCTCTCGGATGTCTTTCGCTCTACATTTCAATCCGCTGATTCCCGACCTGCCCCCATATGGCGGCCACTCCAACATCGACCACCCACCCACCTACAACGACCACCCGTTCCTCCTCCTCCTCCTCTTCCAAGTTCCTTTACACGAGTCTTCCCATCTAGGAACTAGAACCCTTCTCTAGGGACGGAAAATGTAAATTCCCTGGAAGCAACCTTAAATGGCTCGCTTCTCAATGTCATGGTTGTTAAAGAGGTGAATTTGTTGACCTTCATCTCCTATACAATGACCTTTTTTTTCTCTCTTGTTCGTTTAAGGTCACCAGAAACGGATGTTTTTGTGGTTAAGCGTAAAAGCCCTTTCCCCCATTTTTTTTTCAAACGTATGAATAGATTTTCTTTAATTCATTCTTGTCTCTCTTTTTCCAATGACGGAGATGAAACGGATGGAACTTTTGAGTACGTGGGAGGTGAGCGGGAGTTGGTCGTGTACATGGGAGTTGGTTGTGTACATGGGAGGTGCTCGTGTACATGGGAAGGTAAGTGGGAGGTGGACATGTACATAGGCGGTGCTCGTGTACATGGGAGGTAGGTCGTGTCCATAGGTGGTAGGTGATGTACATGGGAAGGTGAGCGGGAGGTAGATCGTGTACATGGAAGGTTGAGTGGTCGGAGTTCCTGTACACAGGAGGTGGAACAGGATGTGATGGTGTACATCCTAATCCCCTGCTGATCTCCAGTCCCTCCCAATCATCCAAGGTCACCCAATCATTTGTCTTTTCCACCTCACTCCCTCAGCTTGGAACCTCCGCCTCTGCTCAGTCACTGTACAAACTGGATGACCGAGTGCATCCGTCACCCACTCATCCACACCTGCCACCTGGATGGGATGGGGTGGGTAGGGTGAGAGAGGGATTATTTCATCCCCATAAGGACCACTTGAGTTACTATCCCTCTCCTTCTTCTATCCTTCCTTCGTACTATCCCTCTCTTCATCCATTCTTGCCCATCTACCATTACCACACTTTTTTTATTTCCTTGTTTGATCTCGTACCACCTCATCCTCCTCCTCCACCTCCAACTCCTCCAATCAATTCCTCCTCCTTACGTCACCCTCAGAGAGAGAGAGAGAGAGAGAGAGAGAGAGAGAGAGAGAGAGAGAGAGAGAGAGAGAGAGAGAGAGAGAGAGAGAGAGAAGAGAGGTCCCCCTAAGCTTGTATGTTTATGGTAATTGTGAGGGTGTTTCTGAAGGAGAGGACTCTGCCTCTCATTACTCATCCTGCAAGCCAGAAGGATCTCCTGGTCCTCCTCCTTGATGACACTACTTTCTTTAGCTGTTTACTGTAGCGTCAGAGCTGTCAACAGTCAACCCAGCTGTTCATCTTCTCCTAGGAGATGGTCGATGACTTGGGCTTAGCCTAAGGTATATATATATATATATATATATATATATATATATATATATATATATATATATATATCGTCAATGGGATGGCCTTGATTAAGGTATTCAGTTGCCGTCTCAGCTTACATTAAAAAAAGCTAAATGTATTGTCCAGAAAGGATATAGGAGTTCCCTATGTCGAACATTATCACCACAAGAGCCCCAGACTCCTGCTCAAACATTCCAGTCATTTCCTGTTAGAATGTATCCACCTCTTTACATTATGTTTATCGGTTTATCGTTATCATCATTATCATAATTATCATCATTTATGGTAGTAGACAGCGACAAAGTATAATAAAAAAAAATATAAAAAATAGTAGTATCATTATTATCATTAACTCATCATAACAGTTATCGTATTGAAGGATGGGCATACATTACATCTGCTTTACGTTCAATAAGACTTGACCTTATATGATATAACTAGAGATTTCTTACTTGTATATTGCAGTATCTGGGCATCAAGGACACCCACCTACACCCCCACACACACACGCACACCTACACACTCGTCACACGCACGTCACACCGTAAAGCCAATTGATTGAGACTAGAATACATTGGAATGATCACAAACGCTGACTGTATCATGCCACCCAGATTACCTCTCATTGCTTGCAGACGAGATGACTCTCACGGAAATATGCAAAAAAGATATATATTTTTCTTTTCCTTTTTTCCCCACCACTCGATCCTGACCTCTTCTGACCTGGATTAGCCAATTCAGTTTTAGTGATGCAAGATTTTTTTTTTTTTTGTATACATTGACCTTTTTTAGGCTGATATCTATAATTTTACCAACTTCGTAAATGGCAATGAGGTAGCCATGTCATCATTCCACACATGGAGTCTACTGCATCTCAACAAGCAACAGTGTTGCATGGTTTTCCATCCGCATATCTTGTACAAGTAGAGATATAGCAACACTGAAAGATGACGAGGATTAACGCTGTCTGACGTGACTCAAGTGTTCGTGGATTGTTTATGACGTTCACAATGGCAAGTTATAGTGCTGTTCTTATAGCTGCCTGTATGAGCTTTGATTGGCACGGGTCGATTGTGCTGTCGTATGGCGGTCCGTGGGGCTGGAGCGTCGAGGGAGAGGAGGTCTCAGTGATGTGGGGGTGTGGGTGGATCAGCAGTGTATTGGTAAATTACCGTGTGAGCTGCCGATGTTGGTCCGAGAGGGTAGGCAGGTACTGAAAGATGAGGGCTTTCCAGGAGATGGTATAAAATGGGTCCTGGATGATTACGTATGCTCTTTTTTTGTACACTTTCTTGCTGGTCCCTCTGTGGATGGTAGTGAGGAGGAATAGGCTGGGAGGCGTGGGTGAGCTTAGCTAGATTGAAGATGGCATAGAATTCAAATGGCGGAATGCCTAGTGATCTCAGCCGACGGAGAAGGTACAGATGGTACGAGGAAGATCTGATGATGGTGCTGACATGCCTCTTCCACTTTATACCATCATCTATAGTGACACACAGAAACTTGAAGTCTCTGACTACCCGGAGGACGTCAGGGCCCAGTGTGATGTCAGGATGCAGGATGTTGTGTGCACCTAGGTTGATGTGCATCATCACAGGCTAAGTGTGATTGATGGTGACGTCATTGGTCATAGTCCACTCCTAAAGGTTGTTGTTGATGTGTTGGGGGTATGACAGACAACTTCTGTATGAAAGACTGCTGGCTGGCAGAAGACACAAGGGACACATGCTGTGTCATCTTCATCATCATCAGCAGCAGCAGTAGCAGCTGACGCAGCTCAGGCCACTGCGCATCCTTGCATCACACGTAAACATGGTACCAAGATCATCCCACAATGGAGGGATGACAGTGAAGATTAGGGTGTCACTGGTGTCGTCGT